>NC_142400.1:12076683-12376683 GCF_059441095.1 Idiotropiscis lumnitzeri | reverse complement strand
CCGGATGTGTTTTACTCATTGTTGAACTTGATTTGAAATGGAGAATTTGTTCATTTTGCCAACACGTAGCAGAGGAGTAGTGCCTGAGAGGGTGGCAAAGTTGCAAGCCCACAGGAGATGCTGCTGCTGAGCTATTGTTAGAACGGAGGCAGCAGCAGCCCAAGGGATAGACTGACTCCATCACACTCCTCTCCATCTCCCTTTGCTTGCTTTCTCTCCATCTGTCTCGTGTGGCCACGCTTACCATTTTCCACTTTGATCTTATTCCGCATCCTTTTTTCCTCCCACATCATCGTTTTTCTCACTGGCTCTCATCTTACCAGTGTGTCTAATTTTTCTTCTCTGTTCCACCTTTTGCTTTATTCATGATCGAACTAGGTTTTCTCATTCGTTTTGTTCTCAGCCTGCATCTTTTCTTAGGCTTATAGCATCCCTACTCTCAACTCTCCTGACCCAATTCCCTCCATTGTAGACACTTGCATAGTAAGGTTACAATAAACACTGCCGTCTGATCCCTCTACTTTGCATAAGAATGCTTCATAGGTTGTTGTTCTTCTCCGATTGGACTCATGTGCATTGTTGAGATGTATGCATCTCTAAAATGAGTAATTACTAGTTTTGTGTCATCGTCTCACAGAATCAAGATGTTGCTGTCATATTCAATCTGCATTTATTAATTTCTGCACTGTCATTAATTTACTCCCTTTAATTCTCAGGTATGAGCTACGGATGCGCTACTTTCCTAAAGGTTACCTCAGTCATTTCTCAGAAGACAAACCTTCGCTCAACTACCTCTATCACCAGGTGTGACAACACTAAAAAACTAAACTAAGGAAGGAAATAGTATCTTCAGTTCCTCTGAAGTCCACAAATCGTCTGTTTCAACTCTTTTCATTCTGCATAAAATCAAGACTTCCTTTAATAGACCTATCAAATTTGTTACTTTGTTTCAACAGGTAAAGAGTGACTACATGTTACATATCGCCGATCAAGTGGATCAAGAGGTTGCTTTGAAATTAGGCTGTCTAGAAATAAGGTGAGAGAGAAGACAGTGTGTTCACACAGTGGTTGCCGTTGCCTTCCCTGATAAGTTTGATTTCTTGGTTTCTGTTTTTTCTAACCGCCATCATCTCTTGACTTTCCAGGCGTTTCTTCAGAGAGATGCCAGGAAATGCCCTCGACAAGAAATCCAACTATGAACTCCTCGAGTAACTTATATTTAATTACAATGTCTGATTTGTGCGACTATTGAATTATCCAAACCAATTGTTTCGCTGATGCTGTTGTTTGTTTTAGGAAAGATGTTGGTTTAAGAAGGTTCTTCCCCAAAAGCCTGTTGGACTCTCTAAAGGTACGATCAAAACAATCAGTACAGTTAATACTAATAATAATGTTTACACTTTCTATAAGGTTCTTTTGGAACATTTTAATTCCTTGCATTTTCATTCATTTCAATGGGAAAAGTTACCTGGATTTAAGAACATTTCGAGTGACAAGCGTCAAGCGAGGTTAAGTTTGTATCTTGAGTTACTTATTTTTATTTTAAATGTCTCTCTCTCACCATTTTCTCAGGCAAAGACCCTTCGTAAGCATATCCAGCAAACGTTCAAGCAGTTCGCCAACCTCAACGATGAGCAGAGCATCCACAAGTTTTTTGAGATCATCTCTCCCATCTACCACTTCGATAAGGAGTGCTTCAAATGTGCATTAGGGGTAGGGCAGCATTCGCTTCATAGAGTCCAAATGTTCCACATTAGATGAGTTGTGAAGGTCATTTACACGTTTCCCAGCATATGTCATTCTGGTGGAAGCCCGGAATTTATTTACTGAAGCTCTCAGTGTGGAATGCTATCATGTTAATAACTTACCAGATCCAAACAAAGTCAGGTTAAAATGTTTTCCATTTGTCTTATAGTCTTACTTTCTCACTGGGAACCTCATTTTGTGGGAAGAGTGGTATTGATTGAAAAATATACTTATTTATTTATACTTGATGATGTAGGAAATGTATTGCATCATGCTGAGAGGTGCTTATTGTTTTTGTCCCTCTCGTATGACTAAATAAGGTGAGTTTTAAACACATGAGTATTTCCGAACAATACAGCGAGAATCCAGAAATGTTAAATTAATATTTATCTGATTGCGTCAACCAAAACTATGCAATATTATCTTGCATGGGAAAAATATTTTCGTCCTTACGTTTTGCAAGTGTAGTCTAACGCAGATATTTTTTGTGGGTGTTCCACCAAGTAACAAATGCTGGGCAATTACCTTTAGACCAAAGAGAAGTTAGGAAATATTTCCTTTGGATTGTAAAAATAGCTTCGAGTATAATGTCATATGATATAATGTAGATGAAAAAAATGTAAGAAATATTAAGATGTGATTGTTCTGTCTGTATTTTCAGTCTAGCTGGGTAATATCAGTAGAGTTAGCAATCGGACCAGAGGAAGGAATCAGCTACCTGACGGACAAAGGCTCAACGGTGAGTCTTATCGGTTTTTACGAAATTCTCAATTCTGACTCAATATTAATTGTCATTATAGCACAAAGCAACATGTAGCATATTTAATTTCTGTAGTCCTACGGCGCTATATAAAATAACTTGGGGTCGAGGTTAACTTCTTCATCAATGTTCCTTTTTGAGCCTTTACTGGGTCTTCACAGCACTGCCCTCTAGTTCTTTGTCTTGCCTATACAGTTGACATTTTTAAAAAATAACTTATTGATGTTATGAAATAGAATAGATATACTGTTTGATGATAATTAGTTGTGATTTATTTTGATGTCTCCAGCCTACCCACTTAGCTAACTTCAACCAGGTTCAATCCATCCAGTATTCACCATTGGAGGAAAAGGACAGGAAAGGAATGCTGCAGCTCAACGTAGCTGGAGCGCCAGAGGTGACAACAAACACAAACACATGCACACCCACACACACACACACATAAACTAGAGGTAAGATCGGGGCTAAAATATCCAGCCTGACCCGACCCAGGCCTGGGGTTATTAACGATCGACCCAGCCCGAGCCCGAACAAATAACTTGATTTGCAGGCCCAAGCCCGAAACAAACCCAATTTCTTTTTTTATTTGTGAGGACTCACGCCTGGAAAAATGACTGGTTGCGATTTGTGCGATCACATTTGTGACGATGCCTGTGCATTATAACAACAAATTAAAGCCTGACTTTTGTCACTAATTATTTCAGTTAAACACGACTGTAAGATGCATATTCAATAAACATTGATATCTTTTATGATTGTGTGTCTGTTCTATAGGGTGTGATAATTCATGCTTCATTTTGTTGTACATACATTGCATGAGTGTATATATAATATATAAAAATATATTTATTTTAAAAAAGTTGGTGAGAGAGAAGCCCGACCCAACCCGAATCTAATAATTGCCATCCTGGGACTCGGGCTCGAGTTTGAGATCTTACTAACAGAAACTCACTGACGCAAGTAGTCCCTCATGTTGTCACCCTGGGATTATTAAATGACAGATTCATTTAGACTTTATTCGCAATGACGGTAAATCCATCAGAAATGTTGTGTAAGCTATGCGTGTAATCACATTCACATGCTTCTGAATCATTATTTTGCATTTGAACTTGTAGTGACACCGTTTCCTGGTAAAGAAGTAGGCAATGTCAGCATGCGTATGTCAATGTGGGCGTGTAGCAGAACAATGTGCGAATGGAAAAACATGTTGGCATCATGTCATAACTATCTTTTTCTGTGCATGGCTGAACAAATTTTGTCTGGATTATTGTTATGCGCCTTATTCTAAAAGTGTGCTGCTTATCAGACGAATGTGTACGTGTCCCGTGTGTTTGCGCAGCCTCTCACAGTCACCACAGCATCTTTGACAACAGCAGAAAACATGGCTGATTTGATTGACGGCTACTGTCGACTCTTTTCCTCAACGATCCACTCCTTCATTGTCAGAGTCCACAAGGGTAGGACACACTCGCACTTCTATTTATTTTAGGCTTATTGCCAATGATTGTCTTCCGTGGAGATTGCCGTGAATGCGCGTGTGTGTGTGCGTGCGTGTGTGCGTCAATATAGTATGACAACACAGTCACCCAACCACATAATTAACTCTGCTTTTGACTGGAGATGCTTGTCACTTTGAATACCCTTCCTGCGTTTGTGTTTTTCTGGAAAAAAAAAAAAACTGTCTGCAAGCAGTGATGTGTTAGCCCTCACCCTGTCGCTCAATTTTGTCTTGCAGAGGGCGATAGAGCGCTACCATCCATCCCAAAGTAAGTATGACTATCTTTGGTACATTCTGCACCACACCATTCGTTTTGAAGTTTGTTTAAATAAACGTACAGTGCAAAATATTGGTGTTATGCATTATAAAATAGCTATTAACAAAAAAAGTCTATATTCAGGTTTCTTATTTCATAACCAACATTAATGTTAGCAACATATGACACTGTGGTAACTTTTATTTGTCCGACGCAGAGTATCAAATCATGAGAGGCGGATGGAAAAACGGATGGACGGAGTACGAACCAGAGCAGTTTGTGTGTCAGGTAGAAGACTCATTGTGGCTTCCTCCTTCAGTCACTGTCAGTGTCTGCTAGGTTTAATGCGCTGCACGACTGCTGAGTGACTAAAGGCTCTGAGGGCGTGTGTGTGTTCATGCGTGTGCAGGGGTGTGTGTGTGTGTGTGTGTGCGTCCCGTTTCCCCTATAAAGCCGCCTCTTTGTTTGCAGTGAAGAGTCTCTCTTTCACACCATATGTTTGCATGGAGAGCTTTCGTCAGTGCCACTTAACTTTGACTTCCTAAGCTTTCCAGGGTCTCTTAACCTCCGACTAGCTCCCTGTGACGCAGCATCGTGAAATTGATCACATGAATAGAATCAATGCAGTGCAAATGCGACACACGATATTGGTCCGACTCCTACCTGTTCATGCATACTAATCTTTAAAATTCTCTCCTCCCTTCTTTGTATGCATCTCTTGGTGCATGTGGCTTCGACAGGGCACAATAGTGGCGATGGTAAACAATATAATTTCTTTTACAGTCCTGCTTAATTTGATTTCACTGCATGTGTTGAAAGAATCCGTGTGTCTGTAACCGATACCGCTTTCTCCATGACTCAATCTGTTTTTGTGACACATTCTGGAAAGAACAGCCGTTTCCATCCCTCCCTTTTCCTCTTTGTGTTTGCTTCTCGCCACTACACATCACTCTTTTCTGTCGCCGTCACTTGCGAGCGTGTTACTTTGACAGTAATTGTTGTGCATGTGCTCCGAGTTGGTTATGGTGACATTCTTTTGGACAGGTAATTGTGTCGCATTATTTTTTTTAAAACCCATTTGCAATGCCTTTTAGAAAATATGTACTTTATTGGTAATTTATTGTGATGCATTATTTGAGTTAAACATTAATGAGTCACCATTTGAGGTTTAAATGTTCCCTTTTTGTCCTCTGTGTCGCTACAGAAACAGATGACTATGCTGAGATCATAGATGAGGAGGACACTTATACAATGCCTTCAAGTAAGTAAACCAACATACATGTTGACATACAAAGATGATGTTACAAAATGATTGTTCGTGCGTGTAGGTGTGTGTGTGCGTGTGTGTATGGTCATCAACTTCAATTTGTCAGATAAGCTGTCTATTTCTGTGCCTTATTTTATTACATTACCTCATACTATCAATCTCACAATATTCACAATAGCGTAATAGTAAAGTGTTTCAATATTGTCGTGGTATTGTCTCAGTATAAAATAATGGGCTGTTATACTTAAAATTTCATTTGTTCTTAGCATGGCTTCTATGGCACTCTCTCGCCACTTCCCTGTTACTGTATAGTAGTGAGACATACGATGTGGCTGCGTAACCCATGTGACACGTCACAAGAAATACACTAATGAATGGCTGACGGGCCTTTCCCCCTCCTAATAATCAAAGAGTCCACAATTTCCTATAGCTGACCAGGAGTAGCAAATGAGCCATTGTGTTTGATGTGTTTATTGAAGCGTGAGCACTTGTACAGTTGAACTATTTTAGTGTAGCTGTGTGATAAATCTGCGGACATGAAGTGCAAGATTACTGGACTGACGTTGCTCCAACGGCCTCATATGGAAACGGGAACTAGCTAATGCATGGATGACCTACCTTGGGTTGCTTTTCCTCATATGCTTTCTCTGTGCCTTGGCAGTCCTTTCAGTCTTTCTGTTAAGACAGTTTCGGGTCGTGTGAATGTGTATGTTGGGTGGGTGATGGTGGGTTTTAGTTTTTTGTTGTAATTGGAATTTATTGTACAGCACTTTGAGCTGCATTTTATGTATGAAAAGTGCTATCTAAATAATATTTGATTTGATTAATAGTTATTCTGGATGATAGTTGAACCTTAACACTAGCTGAAACTGAGTTAAATAAGGGGCACTTTAATAGTTGGATTAAAAAAAGAATGAGAGAAGTACCGGAAATGTGAATTGGAGGACATTGGAATTGATCATCAACACTTCAAACGCACTTCAGAGCTCCCTGGTGCCTCCTGGGGCTGAGCATGTATGGCATCGCTTTACAATCAAACATCCCTTATAAAACCTTACATGCGCCACATAATTTGTAACGCACAATATGATGTGTGAATATATGCTCACCTATTATTTTGAGATTCGTGATTATTTGTTATAATTATTATTAAATTAAAGAATGTAAAGGATCGTATTGCAGTCACTTAAATATCTATTTGTTTCCGCTTTTCTACATGCTCTCTAAGTCAAAATTCCTTGTCCTTATCTTCAAATGAATTTGGAGTAATGAAAAAGATTCAGAACACAGTACAATAGTCTCACTGAATAAAAAAAGTGCTGTTGTCAGATATAGTAATCTTGCCTAGAAAGGGCAACACTTAAAGCTCATATTGCCCGTATATTTATAGGCGGGTTTTATATTTTTGTATTGTGTCACAAGATATTTCTACGACAAATATACATTTTGTAGGTCCTTGCAGCAATTTTTTTTTCTTAACTTGTCACAACAACAATCACTGAAATATTCCAAAATTGGTTGTCATTGTACTCACAGTTAGTTATTTTGTCTCCTATCAATAACCAATTTTCCCAGAATACTATGGACTAGATCAAGGTAATGATTTGAACATATCATATGACTAAGTTATATCGTGGTGGTACTTTGATTTGGTGGTGGTTGTGATCCTCGTTTGATGTCTGCCTGCAACAGTAAATGAACATCTGAATGTGCTGTTTTATTGTGCAACCCCAACCCTCCTCTTTTGTGTTCATTCATTTGTTTTTCCACTTCGAGGGTCCCTCTTGTCTGACATGAATATTAGAAAAAGGAAGGAATAAACTTTTTTTTACGCTTTTGTTGGGATAAAACGTTTGCGATGAAGAAATAAAATTAAATCCTTATGATCAGGCATATATTACCGATGCTCACATATGCCTTCATCTTGACTTTTTCGCTAAGTAAACCATAAAGTACAAATTTGTGTATGATACCGTACTCTTAAAAATGTAAGCTTTGCTATCCGGCATGCTCGACTCGAATTGCTGATGTTGTTGTTGCATGCAGACTGCTGCCAAGCTTGCCAGAGTAGATGGACAAAATTCATTCTTTGATAAATGAATCCACAGTTAAACCTTTTACCGGAGAATGACATACTCAATGCTGCAGGGTAAAAACTCTCTGCACCATGCAACCAATAGTTGGTGTGGAAAGTGTGTGCACATAATCCCATGTAAATGACAAGTCTGTGCGCTGTGCTCTGACAAGCTTAGTAAGTGTGTGTGGTTATTGCTATGTATGTTTGGTTCTAATTATCTTCACCGTGTGTGCTTGTGTTCATGTGTATATTGTCTATCCAGCACAGGACTATGAAATTCAGCGGGATCACATTGAACTGGGCCGCTGCATAGGTGAGGGTCAGTTCGGGGACGTCCACCAAGGAGTCTACATCAGCCCGGTAAGTACACATAGAGGAACGCATATGAGAAGATTGACTTTCACTTGTAAAGTTTTATTATCAATCTTGTGCACTATTTATTGTCTGAGCGTGCGCCAATCTACATGATGGGCATTGCCACTGGAAGTCATAAAAGCCGATCAGACAAGATGTATCTTGCCTCTAATTGCTAATCTCTGTGCTCAGTGCATGTGCAGACATATAGAAGAGAACAAAAGGACATCATTTTTTGTGTGATACCGTGTTCAAAAGGCTTACTGCACATGGTGGCTTTAAGAAGCTTAAATCCAAATCTTTTTATTTAAATACACTCCTCTGTGGATGGTCCTGTGGCTGCAGTTAAATGGCTTAATTTGAGAATATAATCCAAATCCCTAAACCATTGTAATTAACATTACCCTCTCTGATCTTGGATCCTCTTCTCATTTGTTGCAAAAAATGCTTCGGATTAAATGCAATTATCATTAATTAGAAATTAAGATGTTGAGGTTTTCTTTGGGAGTGACCAGGATGGATAGAATTGGAAATGAGCTAATTAGAGGGAGAGTCTCGGTTGGATATTTTGGGGAAAATGTTAGAGACAATAAACTTGCTTTGGACATATCCCGAGAAGAGATAGTGAGTATATCCTTAGAAGGATGATGAGGATGGAGCTGCTGGGAAAGAAAGTGAAAAGGAGACCAAAGAGAAGGGCAGAGGAGAATGTGGAAAACGCATTTTAATGAAGGATGAATTGATGTGACGACCAACAACAGGACGAGCCGAAAGGAAAAGAAGCACAAGATGATGTGACATTTTTATTTGAAAGGTTTAGTATTAATTAATTTGAAAAGGCCTTTAAACCAGAGATTCTTAACTGGATGCAAAAAGTGTGTCGTCGGCTCATTATGGATGGGTCGCAGTCTCACAGACGGGTATCAGAAAATTTCTCAATAAACACTCTGAAAGGTACTTTGATTATGCCAGTGCAATTATGTTTCAAAATATACATGTTTTTCAAGCCTGTTTTTTTAACAATATATATTTTTTATTGTTCTTAAGAATCAGTGGTAATAAACATTTTACCGCCAATAGGAAAATGTTGGTCGCAGCCTTAGAACAATCGAGAACCACTGCTTTTAACACCCTTAAAAATAAAATATGACAGTACTTTAATCTTGGGCCTGTTGAGTTGCCTACACTAGTATTTAATACGATTGTTCAAATTTTGGTGTGTCCCTCCGTATCTTGCAGGAGAACCCGGCATTGTCTGTGGCCGTGAAGACGTGTAAGAATTCAACATCGGACAGCGTCAGGGAGAAATTTCTGCAAGAAGCACGTAAGTTTTTAAGCGAGGTGTTCATAATTGGATGTTTGGAGTGTATTCTTGAGACGCCATCTTGTCACGTCATCTAGTAACCATGCGTCAGTTTGACCATCCTCACATTGTGAAGCTGATGGGCGTCATCACAGAGAATCCAGTCTGGATCATCATGGAGCTTTGCACACTTGGAGAAGTAAGATAACTATTTATTAAATTACTTCTGGTGTTAGACAGTATTCTAACATGTTTTTTTTTTCTTTTATGCCTTCTGTAGTTACGTTCTTTTCTTCAAGTGAGGAAGTACAGTCTAGACCTGGCCACTCTCATCCTGTACTCTTACCAGCTCAGCATGGCATTGGCCTACCTCGAGAGCAAGCGCTTCGTACACAGGTGTGTTGCCTTATCTGCAGTGATTTTTGTTTTTGTTTTTGTTTTAATTCATTTAGACATTCATGACTTCATCATTGGTTTGAGTTGTAATCAGTAATGGGCACACACCCACCATGGCTGAGAAATCCAAATTTGGATGCAATTTGGATTCGGATTGTTACATTCAGAGTTTTTTTCTGCTTCAGAGATATAGCAGCGCGGAACGTCTTGGTATCAACCGTCGACTGTGTGAAGCTCGGTGACTTTGGTCTGTCAAGGTACATGGAGGACAGTTCTTACTACAAAGGTAAGAATGCCACCTCCATGTATTCTTTATTAGAAAGAGCGAACTGGAAAGTGACTCACTTTTGCCCTTTCCTATCTTCAAGCATCGAAGGGTAAGCTGCCCATCAAATGGATGGCTCCTGAGTCCATCAATTTTAGAAGATTCACCACAGCCAGTGATGTCTGGATGTTTGGTACGCTTTGCTTTATATAATAACTCTTTTGTACTTTATGATTTAAATGTCATTAGGAGCTGATTCTGTGCACCATTTACTCATGCTAATATTTATTTGCGCTTTGTCTAGGAGTCTGTATGTGGGAAATTCTGATGTATGGCATTAAGCCTTTCCAAGGTGTAAAAAACAACGACGTCATTGGGAGGATAGAGAATGGCGAACGCCTGGCCATGCCCCCTCAGTGCCCCCCTACCCTCTACAGCTTGATGACAAAGTGTTGGTCGTACGATCCTAGCAAGAGGCCGCGCTTCAATGAATTGAAAACTCAGCTCAGGTAATTATATCACATGTCTTGAATGTGTGCAAATTTGAATGTTTTAAATTGTTTTAAACACTCTGATGTATGCATGACCTTTATCAAATTGAGAGATTAAAAAAAAACTGCCCTGTTCAATTTCCAACCATTTTGATCTAAAATAATTAATTGCTGATTCATATTCATGCAGTAAATCTCTAACATAGTAAAGTATGGCCATATTAATTCCTCACATAACCCATTCTGGCTCAAATTATTTGCTTCCTTACTACTAGTGAAGATGGCATAGTAAACGTGACAATTTTGGGGAAGATACCAACGTCACATTTTCTTTGGATGCACTGGTGATGTAGTGATGAAGTACATGCTGCCGTCTTTCGTGTAGACGGTTCTAGTTCGATTCTTAGTCAGTGCCCCAATACTCAGCCATTGGCGGTCGCAAGTATGGATTCAAAAACATAAATAAATAAATGAATGTGTTGCCTTAGGAAGAGCATCCGGTGTAAAAACTATGCCAAACATATATTGGACAAGCCAAAAGCCACAACAAAAATCTTTTAAACTTGACTGTGTACTCAGTTTATTTTAAAGGCAATTTTACCAATACGACAGTCAAGTTTTCTTCCATATTTTAGACAGCAGGTGTCACTGTGGTTCTGTATAGTCAAGTAATGACGTCAAGGTAATTGATGAATTCATGTATATTTACATGAAAGTATGTCATTCTTCAATATGAAATTACTGTCATGTTTACATTCCTACATGTGATGCTCATGATGACAGACGATGCTGTAAGACAGATCAAAATGCTTCCTTCCGTCTTGGTCATCCTTAATGTTAGGTTTTGCAAATGTACTTTACTTAAAAAAGCAGCACAGTGTCACTCTTAATGATTCCTTTATGCACACATGAACTAAAAAAGGGAAATAAGCGTGCATTTTGAACTGCTGTGGTTTTTATGCGTTTTCGCCAAACCAGCATGACTCACACCTTAAATTCCAACATGATACCTCCTGTTTTATTTGTCCGTTTTTCTTACTCTACTCCACCCATTTCTTCCGCAATGTAGAGGCATCATCTTAATGTCACCGTCTTGATTGTTTGCGTTCATACGTGCATTTCAATCCGGCTACATTGCAATCCAATCCAACTTTAAGGAAGTCCCATTAATCTTGAACAAATGGGCCATGTATTTGAAGGCCAGCGCTAATGCTCTGAATTTAAATCAATGCAAAGATGACAAAAAAGTTGAGTCCTTTAATGTAATGCAGTTGTTGTTGTTGAGGGGGATCATTAGTCTGTGTGATCTATATCTTTGCTGCTGTAACACCTCAAATTTCCCCATTGTGGGACTAATAAAGGACATCTTATCTTATCTTATCTTAATTCTCGCAAGTCATTGGCTAGAAAAAGTTATGGTTTTAAGGGTCTAGGAGGCTTTGCTTCTCTCTTGGTCTGGAAAACATTTATATCATATTATCAATTATAGGTCTCGCCTGCCAAATATGCAGCTCTCAGCTTCCCTTACAGTTTTACTAGACAGAGGACCAACGTGTGCGGGGGTGTGTGTGTGTGTGTGTGTGTGTGTGTTTACACAGTGGGCAGCTGCCAGGGGTTGCAGCTTGCCAACGAAAACAGAGAAAGACAGAATGGTGAGAGAGATGAGTGCAAGAAAGGAAGGAGTAAGCGAGTTTTTGGTAGCGCTCTTCTGCAGTAGTCAGTCTTCTTTTTCTTGTGCTGTGAGCAATGTGATTTTTTTTTTCTGATGCATTACAGCATATTTCCGTCAACCTGACAGAAGAAGTGAGTTTTTGTCTTGTTAGTGATGCTGGAATTGTTGCAGTTGTTCAGCTTGGTCCCCAAGTGCACCTCATTAGTGGATTTTATTGGTTGTAAATGTTGAGTGGATACACTGCTGCAATTATATCGTCCTGCTCTTGAGGTAAAGTCTTGCCGTCTTTATGTCCTTCTTTTCAAAAACTAACAAATGTTGTGACAACTTTAAATACAGTGAGAACATGTTTTCCCAATTTGCTTCATCTGAGCTGCTGTATTTAGTGAATTCATTATGCTGCATGTATTAAACCAAGACGGCTAGTTTTCCCTACTTTGCACATTTTTGAATTTTGCTACAGTTTGCCAAGTTGGAGATGTGTGGCCATTGCTTAAGCACTGACAAAAACTGTGGTTCAACATTTCGGGAAAAAAAAATTCTTTGCATAAGTTGAATAAATGTCTAACGTGTTCAGTAGGAATGTACTTTCCTCCTCTTTAACATCCTGTGACTATATGTAACAAGAGAAGCCACTCAAACTAAAGCGTGATAAAATCTGAAATTTATGATTCTTCATGTTATTTAAATTGAATCCAAAAGTGAAATCGGGTACCGGAGCTAAGCAGTCTGTCCCCAGGGCGGAACGGTCCTGCTCTCTGGCTCAGCCGGACGCCCATTTTTGGTGTGGGGTTGGGCGGGCGGTGACAAATTTTTAAAAAAGGGTTTAATTAAGCGTGCCTGGAGGTGGATTTTAATCTGGCCCTTGAATCGCCCCTTGTGAGTGCGATGTGGTCGCAAGGTGGCCCAATTCATCTAGAAGAATTGACTCAGAACGCGTCAAAAGCGCCTGTTGTCTGTGGACCACAGTTCAGCATCTATGGGATCTTTTACCCTTCAACCTGCCAAACTGGCAACTTGGGGGCATTCCATTCATGAATAGATTTTAGCCTCAGTGCTCTTTTAGAATACGAGAGGTATATAGGTACAGTATTCTTAATTACCGCAGCCTGTTGGTTGCCAAGAATCCAGTTTAACTTGGAGCACTCTCAGGTGAGAGCAGCATTAAAACAAAGCTGGTGGTTTCCGACAAACCTGAAGACTCAGCTTTCTTTCTTCTGTGTAAATAAACAGGCCTTGTTGTTCCAGATGGTGGTGTGGTGTTGGTGGGAAGGGGCTTTTATGTTGCTAGGAGGCGTCGTTATCGTCATTGCTCCTCTTCATTGATTTAATTTGCTTGTGTGAGGCCGGTTTATGTGAGACACTTTGATTTATTGTAACTATGCTAAAATGCAGATAATTAATTACCAAGATTGCTCACGCTAAAACCTAGACTGAGCCCAAAAACCATCATACCATAATGTCTGGTTTTTAGTCTTGCTCGCAATTGTGGCACAAAATCCATTTTGAAATACATATTTTGTTGTTTTTACAATGCATTTTTCATTCTGGATATACTTTGTGAGCCACTGGTACTTACAAATGTACATTGTAATGGGAATAAAGGGCAAAGGCTTGCCAAGAGATGAACTTCGACAGGTGCAGGGACACGCGCAAACACACATGGTGGGACACAACGGAAGGGGGGTGATGTTTCTCAAAATAGCATTTACTACTCTTGTTGAGGGCATGAGTGTGGAGCGTGAGCCAGATCGTCAAACTGTTCAAACCATCACCTCTTCATCTCCTCTGGGAATCGTTCTGATTTGATTTGATTTCCCCTAAAAGTCAGTAAGAGCTGTTGTAGCGAGGAAATTGTCTTTTTGCATTTTGCGGTTATACGGTAAGATTTGAAAATCTTAACATATCTGAAGATGATTGTTTTGACTTTATGCTTCCATTTTAAGGTACTCGTTTATTAAGGCAGTCAGCCCACTAATAAATCTCTTTTAAAATGTATGACAAATGTTGTTATTGCAAGTTACAGCAAGGCGTTTGTCTATAATTGGAGCCATGGTTCTCCTGAGAACGTCTTCCATATGAGAGAAAAATTGGTACTGCGTGAAATATTTGACTGAATCAAAAATCAAAGTGAATCGAAAATCTAATTTAATAAGGCCCCTGTGTATCAAATCAAATCAATTTTGGAAATTTGCATCCATACCCAGCCGTAGGTGGTATTATTCTTGTCATTACGCTTGGAACTTTTCAACACAAAAAAATAATTGTGGAGAACTGAACCTGATATATTGAACTCTAAAGTACGGGTTTCCTCAAGAATACAATACTGGCTTGCAATAATACTCTTAAGAAAAAGGAGATTTTTCTTCTTAATTTTTTTTCCATTCAGCTTTCTGAGTACAACAGTTTCCATGCAACAGAAACTCTTCTCCTATCTTATGTTGTCTTTCCACCCTTTTGACAGTACTATACTCGAAGAGGAGAAGGCCCAACAGAAAGAGAGGAACAGGATGGAGATGAGGAGGCAGGTCACTGTATCTTGGGACTCGGGAGGGTCTGATGAAGCACCACCAAAGGTAAGACAACTCCTCACTTTTCTTTATTTGAGTCTACCAGATTGATTTCACATGACTGATTGAAGACACACTCAGCAAAACTGAATATTTCCTTTGAATCACAATTAATTCATTATCTTTTGCCTGGTTGACTTTCCTGGAGTTAATTATGCTGCTGACTATACAGCTGATCCTTCACCCAATCCACAACTCAAAGTACATCTGATGACATTCCGAGCAAACCACTTTCTTTACACCACAATTTCCTTCAGTACTCTAACTGGAAAATGTGACCTTACCACTTGCATTTCATGAGTCAGAAAGCCTAACCCCGCCTTCCACAGCCGCTGTTCCCCTGCTGTTAACATCTGTTAACTCCTCCTTATAGTTTGAAATACAAAGCCATACAGTATGCCGTGAGAACATATCAACATGTTCATGACATTGATATGTTTGTTTGTAAGGCTTCACTAATGCATATGTGAATGCTACACTGGTGTCCATTAAGGTTCTTTACGTTAACTTATCCAATGGTGTGCAATTTTGGAATTGATTTTGGTTACAGCTTCCTCATGTGTGTGTTCTTCTCACAAACCTTTGGTATTTTCTATGCGTTTGTGCCTCCTCTACCTTTTTTCTTTCTATTGTGTTTCCAGCCCAGTTGTCGTCCACCCCTGCAGCCCACCTTGAGTCTGGATTGTCTGTCTGCTTCCTCTTCTCACCATTGCCATCAAAACCAGCACTTTGCCTCACAGCTTTCCCTCTGCCTCGGAAACCCTCCTCTTTCATCTACCTGCTACCTCTCTCCCGTACAACCTCCCGTTTCATCGCTCATATTTTCTGCTTTCCCTTCTGAGTCACTTTTTTTTCACCACCAAACCCATCACAGTTGCCGTTTCTCCCAGCGCCACACACACCTAGGGTGCAGCGTCCGCCTGCGGTCTCATGCTGACTTGTGTCCTCGACCTAAAAATTCAGAGAGCCTGCCCAATGGCAGCTGCACTCACAAAACAAATCCCCCTTCTGACGACCACCTGCCGTGTTCATCCCAGTCAAAAGCCAACAGCTCCCATTCCCTTGTAAGACACTTAACACAACTCCCTTCGCTTCCCAATCGTAAGTGTCAGAGTTCCATCTTGTCAGATGCTTTGGCCTTCAACCTTCAGAATGCCAGTCTCGAGACAAATTCCAAATGTAACAGTGCTCGGTTGCCCAGCTGCTCAACTAATTTTACAGTCCACCCCCAACCTACCTCTAACCTCCAGTCCCAATGTGGCAGGCGCTTGCCACCCCAGTTTGCTCTTCCACACTCTGGCAAGCTAATCCCAGTGCCCTCTATTTGTACTCTGTTCACCAACACTCCTCATCCACCCAACCAAAGGCCAGGCCGTCGTTCCCCTGCCCACACATCTTCTTGTCTCACCGCCTGCACGCTACCTGCTCACAGACCATTAAAGGCAGGTTATGCAGTTTTGTAGTGACGTGCATTTAACAACTACTACTTACTTGCTTGTGGAAATGCATTCTAAAATGTTGCAACATTCCCTTTAAATCAGGTCAATCAAACTCTTTTACGACAAGCGGAAAACTTGAAGTCTTTCGTCACATATAGTGCCAAATCCATCTCTAAACCTTTGCATATGCTGTGAATTGCTGTGAATTTTTGCCTCTGAACTACTCCTCAAAACCACGGTGTTATAATGAGGAAAAGATAATGAGGTTTTTTTTTTGTTTTGTTTTTTTTTTTTATGGGAGGGAGCTATATAATTTCAACTCATTACTAACACTATTCAATAATCTAGCTTCCAAAGTGGAACACACCTCAATACTAAATTAATTCTCACTTTTACATGTTTGAAAAATACTTAATCCTCTTAAATCATACGTTCCCTAGCTTAGTCTGAAAATTGTTTAAATGCAAACTGCAGAGCTTTTGTTCTTAATGCAAAAAATAATTTCTAATGCTTTTGCGCATGGTGTATCAATACATTTTAATGTGTATGACTTTATGAATGATAATTTAATTGAAAGTGTATTTCATATTCTGGACAATGTTACAATGTCCCCATGTTGTGGGCCAAACAAGAATATTGCAACATGTGTACTAAAATGTCCTCCATTTAACACGAACCCACATCAGCCCATTTCAATGTCAAATTATTCATACGTCAGTGAAGTGACTTTGAAGGGTTTGTAGCCACGAACAGCATCATTTTGAAGTCAGCATGATTGTGCTCAGCCTGCCAGCGTGCTGCAGATTGACCTTCGTGGTGTTTCATCTCATGGCAGTTGCTTGTTTTTGTCTGTGTCAAGCTTTGTGTTGATGTGTCCTCAGATTATCACCCCCTATGTTTAGCTTGCTCAGAATGTCTGTCCAAAGCCTTATTCCACTAGCTTTACAGATCGGCAACCATGTGAGACGTTACAGATTAAATATGTCCAACACCTCATTGAGAAGTCTGCAAAATGTGTCAAAATAGCCATCTGCGTTCAAGGGGATATAAGACAAAACTTAAGGATTTAACATTACATTCCCATATTCAACTCTTTATTAATCCTCTAATTTCAAGTTGCTGACGTGTAACCAGTGAAAGAAGATTGAAGAATAAAATCATATTAACTTTGGCTGTCCGCTAGAAAGCACATCACATTCAAACGGTTTCACAGCCACACTCCAGACTGGTTCTAAGTCTTTGTGACATGTGTTTGTAGCAGAACTGTTTCTGTACGTCAGCCCAGCACTTTCAACTTCATGGTGATCAATGTGTCTGTGTGCCGGCAATGAAATGTGCCACAAATCTTCTGTTCTGCTGCTCAGCACTTTTGTTTTCTTTTCTTTTTAAAGATATGCTCGGGTAGGGGAAAGAATTGGGGTACTTTGTTTCTCACAAAGACGTTCTTTTTCTTCTCAAAAACGGAATGCTTCCATACAAATGATCCAAAATGGCATGGCATTGAATTATATATGTCCAAAAAAAGATTGCATAAGTTATTTAATTGTTTTATGTGTACATTAAGATATGCAGGTTGTCATGCAAAACATTTAGTTGGGGATTAAAAAGCGTCTGCATGTTGTGTGCTGGTTTCAAGCCTCTACCGTCACTCACCAGTAGATGGTGTTCTTAGCAAATCAGTTTTTGTGTAGCACAAGGACTGAAATGACTTGGAAAAATCACGTCACTGAGTCTAACTCTAAATTGCAACTATCTAGTAGTCACGTTGGTATGCTTGTTGACACAACTAACAGCTTGCTGCACTTTCAGCCAATGGTTGTTCTCTGCTTCGTTTGGCAGCTAATACCCTGACAAACTGGGAGCTTTCTTTTTTTTCTTTTTTTTTTTGCGTGAATAACCCACTGTCGTGTTGTCTAAAAACAACGAACCTTGTCACAACCTCCCATATCCGCTTTATTTCTTCCTCTCTTCGTAGCCTAGCAGACCAGGTTACCCCAGTCCCCGCTCCAGTGAAGGCTATTACCCCAGTTCCCAGCACCCGGGACACTACCAGGTATGTAAACTGCTTCATCCTCAAGTAAACTCTGCAGACAATGTGCTTCATTCAGTATATTCTTTGCTTTTGTCAGATGGCAGGTTACCCCGGCCCTCACACACTGCCGTCAGTGCCCAGTGCCCTTTACCCCCCGCAGGCCACGATGCTGGAGACGCATCACGCGCACACGCACCCGCGCCACCATGTCCATGCACACTCACATGTACAGCACCTCCCACAGCCGCATGGACAGGACATGGCACATTGGGGTTCAGCTATGGAGGTAAGAGACCAATGGAATGTTTAGCTTCTGTGTTGTTGGCCAGCGGATTACTCCTCACCAGCCCGATGCAAATTTTAGGATGTTCCAAGACCATCATTGAAAGCCGAGAGAAATATGCTACTCACAAAAAGTTGGGGTTAATTGGCATTTTTGGTGAAATTTCGGGATGAACCTAAATATGTAAATAGTCTTTAATCTATATTTAATTTGACGTTCTCAAATTTTTGACTATGTATTTCAAACTATTCAGTGTTTATGTACTTTTTGCTGTTCTCTATCAAGGAGCTGAAGGGCAAAATTCACAACAGGTTTTTGATTGAGCAATCCACAAACCTGGATCAATTAAAATTGGTATTTAAGTCATGCTGTTCACATTTTTGACATCATGAGCCCAAGATGGACTTTGCCATTGCGAGGCTTCAAATGGGATGTTTTCAGACCTGGCTTATGTCACAGGGTGTCATCAGCAGGCTTCAACTGAGATACTGACAGAGACTGGAAGAGTCACAGAAATGCATGGAAGTGGACATCCTTGGAGTTTTTGGTCCTGCTGTAAATGCAAAAAGGACTGAAACACGGAACAGTTGGACGTGCTTTCAAAAGTTTCCAAAAATGTATCTCTTAAAAGTTACAGTGATTTATTTTGGTTCATGTTCTGAAATTTCAACCAAAAGCCAAATATGCTTAAGGTTTTTGAAGTAGCATGTGTTGATGAGGGATTGACTTCAGAATCGCCATCAATCCATACACATCCATTTAGTTTTTATCATCTGCCCACATTTTTGTTGCAGCTTCTCATCATTTTGCTATTGGTTTTGTGTACTTGTGTGCATGTTTGTCTTCATCCATATGTCCTTGTGTTGCATGTTTGCTGTTGTGCACCGTCTTTTGCGTGCCTGTGGCGTCTTGTTGTGCGCGTGTGTCCGTGTTTGTGTGTAGGACAGGGCAATAGACATGCCGCAGTGTGTAGGCCAGCAGTGCCTGTTAATGGAGGAACAGCTGATGATACAGCAGCAGCAGATGGAGGAGGATCAGAGGTGGCTGGAGCAGGAGGAAAGGCTGCTGGTAACACACAGAGGACAAGAAGAGAACTTTACAGGCCATGTATGATCAGGTTCTTTAAACCTTTTATTCAAGTATTGCTTCGAGAGTATTGGTATGATAACCAAATCTTACAAAGGCATGTAATAATGTGTCCCATTTCAGTGTGAACTTCATATGTGTTATTGACACCTGCATGGATAAACTGTGTGAATTGCATTTATTTTATTTTATTTGCTTCATCTCCCAGATTCTTATTTGTTAAAAATTCACCGCATATTTACTAAGAAAATGCTCACATCTGACAAGAAGTGCTATATTGTATTTTTGAATGATTTGCTCTGGATTTGAACATCCAACAAATAATCACCAAGGCATCCATCTCCTTAAATGGAATGTTTCATTATTCCTTAGCTAATTTTCTACCGAGCTGCTGTTAACTGTTGTTACTTTCTGCTGACATTAGCCCCGTCTGTTTTTAAAAGCTTCGAATTGCTTCTAATTTGAGGCATTACATTCCTGTTGGCGTCATAGCAACTTGCTTGAAAACAGAAGACGTTTGTTCACCTAGGACTGCTTTAATTTTAGACTCTTACGGTTAGACGTATAAGACAGCGGAAAATTATAGACTTGCTTCTTTTCCTTTTCAAGATTACCTTCTAAGTGGCACAATGCAATTCTATTGTGCCCCCTTTGTTGGCATGCGTGGTTTCACTGGATGCTAAAATGTTGTCGTGCTCCCTCTCCTAATCAACAAGCGTACTTATACAACAATAACAATTAGGCAAGGAAGAGTTCCTGCAGAATCTCACTTTCTACATGTGCGTGTTTGCGTGCGTGTGTGTTTGCAGGCAGGTGGGGCCTGTGTGAATTCCAAGCTAATGATAGTCTTCGAGAATCTGACAGTCCAGTCAACACAAAACCACTAAGTGACGACACACAAGTTCACCCAAAAAAAAAAGCGTGTGTAGTTCGCAGCTTGGTTTTATAACGCGGTACCTTCAGGGAGGGGTGAGAATGAGGAGGAGGAGAAAGATGGGCTTTGGGGGAGAAAGTGGTCGACGTGACCGCTCATTGGCAGCGTGCTCCATCCCTCCTCTCCTTTCCAACTATTTCCCTTTCCCCGGGCTTTACAGTCCTATAAAAGTGCGCTGGAGGTTTGCGCGTATTCTCCAGCACATTAACCTGCTGGCCCACACACGGATACAGACAAGAAGAAGCGGTGCAAGACACATCACCTTAGACAGCATTTATGAATTCCTTTGCGATGCTGGTCTTCAAGTCCTGCCTTGGACAGCTGGTAGGCGGGAGGAGTGGGATTGTATGTGTAAATGTGGTGGTCGTTCTTTGTTCAATTTGCATTGACGGTGGAAAGTTGTGGTAAAGTTGTTGGTTGCATTTTTTTTAAACTTCAGGTGGAACACTCTCAATCGTAACTGAAGACTAATTATATTTAATCACGCCCGTGTTTGTTTCCTGTTCACTGCAGTGTTGTTTGAATGCCAATTTGTTTGGAATCGTCCTTTTTTTATGTGCTTAGAAACCAGAAACCAGAAGTTCTCGAGGGAGTCTGGACCGAGATGATGGAGGACTGCAGCCACCAGTAAGTCGTTGTTTTTTGGCCTCCATCTTATGGTGTGTGTGGTTTATTGTTTTATTTTTGTTGTTGTTGTTTTTTTATCTATAGTGGCATGACAGCAAGTGCTGTCAAGGAAACAACGGATATGGATGATAATGACAACAACACTTAAGACATCATGAATTGTTATTGTCTTTGGTTGCAAGGTTTACTATTGTTCTTTATTATTTATGTTAAAACAAACACTTCCTATCCTATAGCTATGCTAAGGCAACATTTTCAAGAAAAATATTTTTTATATAGTAGGGCTGGGTGAGTACCGATACCACGTATCAGTTTCAATCCGATATAGGTTTTAGTTTTTAGGTATCAAATACTTATCGAGGCTGCCAATACCAGTCACAAATACTTAAGGCAAAGTCATCAAGTGAGTCCTCCCGAGCAGTAGTTGGCGCTATACTGCGGCAGTCTGACATCTGGGGAAATCATCATATGCATTTTTTTCCCACAATTTCTAACAAACGGCTTTGAGAACAGACTTACTGGTACCACGTTAGATGCAGGTGACGCACACCTGAGATGCAGCCATGAGGAAAAAAATAAAACTGATGTATATGTTTCGGTCCCACAGACTGCAATGACGTGTCCCATATTGTTTTGATTTCACCAATCACCACACTGAGCGAGCATGTGGGCCTTTGTTTCTTGTTTTTATTTTAATTTTATTTTATTTATATATTTATTTAATTAATTCATTTTTATTTATTTATTTATTCTTTTTTTTAATTTTGTTTGGTTGCTTGTGCAGCGCCTGCGTGTGGCGTGGAAATTACATTCTCCACCTCAATTGGCTGTCACCGACGTGTGACAGCCTGAAATACTGATGGAAACTTAGTGACAGACTGACAATGCCCACCTCTACTACTGTAAATAGATTAACTAAAATAAAATGATAGTATATAAATGATCATTTTCAGACCAATTAAATGAAATTGGATCATTTCCCATGGCTGACCGGATGGTCTCTCAAACCACAGGAAAGTGGTGGCAAATAACTGGTATGAAGGCAAAGATGATGTCTGAGATGTAAATGAGTCATGTTCTGGTTGGTCTCATTGCAAATTGGTGGCAGCATGTGTTTAGTTTGATTACGGCAAAGGGTTGTGATCCTGGAGCAGGAAGTAACCCATTTGTGCTGGGGTCAGCAATGAGGGGTCAGTGGATTCCCACATCACGGCTGGTTATTAATAGAAAACCATTGCATCAACACCGAACAGTCTTCTTTGTGCTTTTCTCTTTTTCTCTGTTGCCGCTCTCTGTTCGTGTGGATTCTGCCCAAATCCGGCCACCTGTAATTACACGGGGAAAAAAAGCAGTTAAACTATTCCGAGTGTGAAGCATGGCGTCACAGGAAAATCCCACATGGGTCGTTTCAAGTGAAGCCATGTTCAGACCTGGAGTTAACACGCTCCCTTGGCGATGAGGTCATTGGTTGACAGTGCCAAGTTCAGGTGTGATGGAGGACGCACAGAGATTTTAATCAGGAACATTCTTTTTGCACCCGGAGTCTGGTGTCAATTATTTTATCCCGCTGGGATACACAACATTTAGAGTCGCTGATTCCCCACTTAGATTTTCGTGCACAAGGCTCACTTTTACTAGGATGCATTCCCATTTTTTGGTGTTTATTACCGTGTTAGAGAATTCTGTATTGTCCCTTTACATACAGTATTTGATCGCATGAGGAAATTCCCGAAGATGTTTAAATGTGCTACATTGCATTATGTCTGAAAGGCTTTTAAAAAAATAGTGACACTTTTCGACAATCATAATTATTTTGTATTTTTAAAGTGTGAAATTTCAGCTGTCCGCACCTTCCTGTCTTAGAGTAAATGAACACATTTGAATAGACCAAGAGTCACACAGACCGACTTGAACAACACAAAGCTATTAAAAAAAAATTTTTTTAAAAAAGCGCATGAAATGTTTTGTTTTCTAGATTATGCATTAAGTCGCTTAATCTGTCAACATTAATAATGCATACCAGTAAGAGGAATTTCTGAGTATCGGGAGACATTGGCCATGCAGTCTAATGTTGCCCTTGGCAACAGAGATATTTCTGTCTCTGTAATTCATCACACTGCCTGACCTCCTCCTCCCATAGAATGTGGTTTGCGGTGGGAAAAATCTCCCTCCTATATGTGGGGGTTTGTTTTACTGTAGTCAAATATTTTGGGGTGTCTGTGGTTGTCAACCCACAAGGCTCCCATTGCACAAAGTCTTTTCTCTGCCTTTGCTTCTATTTTCTCCCACAAAGAGAAGCCAAATAATTGACCTACAATTTAAAATCTTAACTTGACTGGCATCATGTCAAAATTAAATTGCCTTATTTTATGTTTGCAACCAACAATTCGTCAAGGAACGCTTCAGGGTTTTTTGGCTGTTGTCTTTGCGTGTGTGTGCGTGTGGCCACACAGACCATTTTTACGTTCATCCAACATGCTGATAGACCTCACACACACCACTGGAAAAGACAACTAGAGACTGAGTGTCTTGTGATTTGAACATTAAGTTGCATTCCCTACTTTTCTTAGACGGATGGTCCCGCCTGTAAAGTTGTTTAATTTCCTCTCAAGCTTCTACTTACGCGTACATAGTTGCTAACCCAAAGTATTGTTGATGTGTTTGTTTTTGCAGACGGGAAACCAACACATATACCAGCCCGTTGGCAAAGCAGGTAATCGACAGGCGTGTAACCTTTAAATTATAGTTCCCCAACCACAGCTTTTTCCTCTCTTTCCATTTTAACTTCTGAAGTGTGCATTTAAGTCTATAGTGCTTTAGCTTGCTTGGTACATCTTTGGATTTGTCTGAGTGTCGTTAACTTATAGCCTGCACTTTTCTGTCCTCACAAGTGCTTGTTTGAGCAATTTATTTAGTGTCTGAGTTGGACCCATCAACTTATATCATTCTACACGCTGTTGTTGAATCCAGTGAGATTTTAGTGTGCACACTTGTAAAATTAGCGTGCAATGAGTTTACTACACTCCAGAATTAAGTAGATGTTGTTTCCTGCAGAGCTTGTGGCCCCCCCAAAGAAACCACCGCGACCTGGGGCCCAGAGCCAAGGGTGCAGTCTGGCCGGTCTGAACACAGCAGACAGTTACAATGATGGAGTGAAGGTACACAAGAGAGCTGCAAATGTGCAAAAAGCCTGACTTCAAAGAACATAAATGTGCACTGTATTGATCACATAAATGTCATCATCACACAGAAACAACAACACTGTTGCTTAGCGTATATAATAAAGTGCATGTTGTAACGTTTTCCAATCATATCTTGTCTTCTTTTGGTTTGCCTGCGCCCACTGTCCGTCCTCTTCCTCCTCCTGTACTCTACCTTACTGTTGACCCCCAGCCCTGGCGGGTAAGCAGCGCAATGTCTGCGTGTATTCTTGTTCATCACACGCATTTCATTCCTCTTCTATCAATTCCTTATTTCTTTCCCACTCTCTCCTTTTCATGCACGTTTAATACAATATTAGTTCCCCCTAATGCTAACACCAGTTTTTTTTTGCCTCTATGAACGTTTAGTAACAATATTATAACAATATTAGTTTGCTGCCGCACTGATAATGTCATCACACTGCTGTAATTTTTCAAACAGCAGCCAGTGTAATGTGAGCAGATGGTGTTTGTTGTCTTCTTTGACTTCCTGTCCTGCATATTCTGTGCCCAACTGTTGTCTTTCTGTACATGATGGTTCTTTAATTGAATAGCCGATTTCATTCTGAAAATAGTTTTCTAAACAGTAGCCGTAATCTGAGTTTTTGTAAATTGAATCTAATGCAGAGAATAAAATAGCATGTAGAAAATAGATTCAGTCGCATGAGATGAGTCAATTTCCGATTCCAAAACTGTGTGCATGTGTTAAGATGCTTTAGAAAAGTATTGCACATTTGTTGTAGCTAAGCGCTCTCTAGTGGTCATTATAGACCAGTGCATATTGGAGCTTCACCATCATTTCTCTTTTCATTTTCATTCAGTTTAATTTTATTCCTATAAAACTTGGCGAATGGGCTGAAGAAAACAAAATACGATTTTGTGCAGATTGAGAATTGTCTGCTGTAGCTGACCCAGCAGAATGAGCTGTGGTGGAAAAACTCCCCCTTTGTGCGGCGGTTTCACCCTATCCTAAAGACACACAGCATAGTTTCATGAAATGACTTTTTCGTTGAGTTGGAAATTTAACCAATCGCATCTTTAGTATGAGTTCCAACATTTGTAATGCAAAGGTTGGTATGCTCATGTCAGCTGAAAGGGATAAATCATTGTCACCACCACCAACAGGACTAGATTGGCGAAGTAGCGCTTTCACTGTTGTTATTTGTCAATCACTTTTAGGATTTTTCAAACTAGACCACACTCTGTGTTTTGCTCATTAGTTCCTTCTAGTTTCCTCCCAGTAGTGTTTTAGACATGCAAATCGTCCATTTATATTGTATGTCTCACCTGCATGTGTCTCCACATTTGTCTTGGTTCTTCCTGCACATGGTAAACACAGCAATGATTGATGTTTAAACTTGACTTTGCTCAGCTAAAACCCCAAGAGATCAGCCCCCCTCCCACCGCCAATCTGGACCGCTCCAACGACAAGGTATACGAAAACGTGACCGGATTGGTTAAAGCTGTGATCGAGATGTCGAGCAAGATTCAGCCAGCTCCTCCCGAGGAGTATGTTCCCATGGTCAAGGTAACTGAGATAAACGATCGTTGTCATAACTTGACTTTCATCCCGAATCGCAGGTGCTGAATTGCGTGTTTTCACTAACAGACATTTCGGTGTTCTACGCATGATTTACTGAGATTAATAGAGTGGGAACTAAATTACATGTTCACTCACTGAATTGGAAGTCCTGATGGAAAAGAAACATTTCACTGAGTTATAGAAAAGCTTGTTGCAAAGATCGTTTTTAGGAAAGCAAGCAACCACAGAGAAGCCGTGTTTTGTTTAATTTAAATTGCCCTGTGTGAATGGCAATTGGATGTACAATTATGTGACCATCCTACGTAACGCTGTTTAAACTTTGGACAGCACACTTGGAAAATTACCCTCTGATAGGCAAGCACCAATTTTGACCGTGTGCTGAAATATCTGAGATACATGGAAGTGCAGAGTTGGATGCCGTTTTGTCCTAATTTATATGTAAATGTTGTGCATGACTCCTTCTTGTGACTTGGTCCGATTCGGTGCTTTGATCCGAAATGAACTGCAAGGCAATTTTGCATACTTAGATTTGCTCACATTTTTGCGTGAATGCATCCCACAGTGTCCTGTTACAAACAGCAGTTAATAACATTTGTCAGTTCTTTAGACAGTATTGACGTCATCCGAGGTACGGGCTTGTCGATCAGAGCTGTGTGGCTCGTAGTTAAAAGATATTGTGGTTTCCTCTTTTCAGGATGTGGGCCTCGCATTGAGGACATTGTTGGCTACGGTAGACGAGACCCTACCGCAACTTCCAGCCAGCACACACAGAGAGGTAATGACGCACGCTTTCTTAGCAGAAACATATACAAACACAATGCCTGTATACATACTGCACTTCATTCCTTATTATCAGTGGGCAATACGTGTTTTTTTTTTTTTTTGCTGCAGATTGAGATGGCGCAAAAGCTTTTAAACTCTGACTTGGCAGAACTGATTGGAAAAATGAAGTTAGCTCAGCAGTATGTGATGACAAGGTAGGTACTTAACATCACACAGCACCATCAAGACTTGGGCAAACTACGGCCCGGGGGCCACTTGCGGTCCGTTAAACGTTTTGATCCTGCCCGCTGAACTTGAAAAAATTTAAATGAATAAACCTTGTTAAAGTTTTATTTTCTAAATACTGTGGTGTGTCAAAGACATGTATTTTGTTGTAATGCTTTTGTTCAATTTCATTTAAAATTAAATGTATTTTGTTTTTCTCCGATGAGGTGAGGTTACCAAAACACTCCATCCGTCTAATACTTTATAACGGTATTAACTTTTATACTAAGACAAAGTCATGTATTTTTGTGTATTTTGTCTGCGTACTTATGAAACTGTAATGTACCTAATGTATATTTTTCATGTATTACATTCAGTCTTCAGCAAGACTATAAGAAGCAGATGTTAACCGCCGCTCACGCCCTCGCTGTGGACGCCAAAAATCTGCTGGATGTCATCGACCAATCCCGGCTCAAGATGATGGCCCAGTCCCGCCATTAGCGCCACAAGTTCTGTTCACGGACTGGTGGATCCGTCTACTTCCTTATCAGTGAGAGTTATTGGAACTTTTCCATCCCAAAACTGACTATTGGGATCGTGTGGGGCCTGATGTCGTCGTCACCTCGATGTATCCACGGAGTTGATCCCTTATTTAACTCTGCACCACTGTGAGATCTTTTTTTAAAGAACTGAGCAAAACAATCCCTGAATCAGGGATTTGTCATCTTTGTGGACTAAACTGGGAGAAATAGAGTCATAGTCGTATGGTTTTTAAATAGAACACCATGGATGAGCCAAGCGCTGTTAATGTTGCGCTGGCTCCAAATCGGTTCTAGTCACTGGACTGAGTGAGGCAAGCCATGAGAACCTGAATCTCTCGAGTGTCATCATATCACAATGAAGCGACTCCAGCGTGTCAGCTGTTGTTTCCGCCCATGTGGCGCCGAACACTTGCCGTCTCCAAGACAATTTTGTTCCTCTGCTTCCCATCTTTTCCCCTCTCACCCGCTTTTATTTATAGCATCACAAACGCGACGAACAAAAGACACGATACTAAACACTAAAGGAATTTTTTTTTTCTTTCTTACTTTTGGTCTTACTGACTCTTTTCCTGTTGTCTTCCTTATTCAGCTACAGTCTGAACAGATTTGAAAGATTTTGATGACGCCACCTGACCGAGTTTGCTCTTTATCGTCTGTCGTTTTTGACTCACAGTCTTCGTCTAATCAGAAAACTCGTACATATTCCATCCCAGCAGCACTGAGGCGGAAGAAGATGAAGGAGGGTGGTGAGGGCCTCCTCTTTGTCTCACTTGACCTGTCCCCGTGCCATCATATCAGCGGGTGTCAAAGAATGATTTGAGCGCGGCAACCTTGGTGGAACACGTAAAAGCCTGGCTCGACGTCTTGAGCCGCTAAACTGGAGCGTCATCTCGCAAACTCACGAGAATGAACTGAGTACACAATCCTACACGCGTGTGGCGTGACATAGTGGTATGGAGGAGAGCATATTTGCACAGCACCCAAATGAATCAAGAGTAGTTTGACCCAGGTTTGATTATCACGTCTAGCCAGCCAATCAATACCTGGGTGATATAGGGTTACAAATGTAAAATAAACAATTTATTTTATCTCTTTGTTGTTGTGTAAATCTGCTCATGTTGGTATATTGTAAACTGTACTGGTGTGCATCACTGGTCAATTGTACAGAAGTCGTACTAGTAAACACTGGTTTTTATTTTGTCTGCCTTCTTGTTAAATCGCAGGAAAAAAACAATGAAATAAAAATCATGCAGAAGTGGAAATGGTATGTCCCATTTCACGTAAACAACTTTGAAGTTTACTCAATTGAGCCTCTTGTAAAAAAAATCAAATACGTTTTCAATTGTGATCAGAACATAAAATTAAAGCTTATTGTATTTTACGCTATATTACATGTATGTTGCTGTCTAATGAAAAACATGTATTTCTAAATTGGGTGTTTTTATTCAGAAACAACAAACTGGCTAAAAAAAAAATTCCAAATAAAAATTAAACTGCATGCTTTTCATTGGACTTCAACAACAATAATATTACACAAATTATCTTGGAACCCAAGTGAGAACTCTCAATATAATAAAGAAATGGCTGAAGTAAAAGATTTGAGCTTCCTATGTATACTCAAGATATGGACAAATTATTCAAGGAGCAGTTTTTAATTCAAATAATTAACCTGACTTGATCATTCAATATCCAATTTACGCCACCAGGCCACTTCTTTTTTTTTCCCCCGACGTCGTATAGATTATTACTCTTCTGGTCAGATACATTTAAATAACATTACATGATAAAGGTCTTAGTCTGTATGCAACAGTTTGAGGTTCTGAATGGCGTGCAATCAACTAGTTGGTGCAGCAAAATAAAAATATGTACATGCATACCTTTGCACTTCCTGGTTTTCATTGGATTCATTTTTTTTTTTAGGTCTAAAACTGTTTTAGACTTAAAAAAAGACCAAATGTTCCTCTTACCCCTGTTTAAAGTCAGCGTGACTTGACCTTTTGACCTCAATTTGACCACAGTCGTGTGACTACAGTCACCAACAGCAGCAGAGAGGCGAGTTCTCGGGCGTGAACGGACTCTCCTCCGCTAAAGTTGCACAAGTTGTTGCTGTTGCAACAGGTGACCGCGTTCCCGTTTCCATCCGAGTCCACAAAAGCAGTCGACGCCGCTCCGTTGCACGTCGCCCTGCTAGCGCACTGCTTCACGATGGCCTTCATGTGGCCTACAAAACACGCAAATGATCAACAATGTGCTTTTGTTATCAGCGTCCTGAGCGATCCGTCGGATCGGTACCTAGCGTGTCCACAACTGTCATGCAAGTGTCCAGAGGTGCTTGACATTTCTGTGTGCTTGCGTTGCACTCGTCATTAGTGAGAGAAGAAATGCACACGTAGCAGCTCAATAACAGCACTGCAAGTAGAAGACAAATAAGGTTTGGACTGATGCCATCACATTGTTTGCTTTCAAAAATATCCGTCACTATATATGAATTTGTTCAAAACTACATCAGACTGCAAGACAACAACCATACTGTATTATTATGCATTTTTAAAATAGTTCTTTGGTGTTTTACTTGCATGTCAGTTGGGATGGCTCCCCAAAAAATATATAAGTACATTTTAAAAATCTGCAAAACACAAAAGACCGTAAAATGTGTATTTATTTATAAAAAAAAAAATCGAATTAAAGGTAAACTAAAATGGAATTTAAGAAACAACCCTCTCTAAAAAAAAAAACAATTCAAAATTAATTTTAAAAAAAAAGCAAAAATAAAAAACAACTATGAAAAATCCCAAACTATCGTAACCTCGTTCAACACACACACTCACGCACACACACAGCTTACACATTTATTTTTATACAAGTATTTCAAATAGTAAAATATCCATGTCTCCTTTCAAGTTACAGCTTATTCCAAAATGTGTTTCTCTGTAAATATAAACTCCGTGCAAAATCGTTGCCATCCATGGTTTTCCTTGATGACAGTATTAATATGGCTCAGCAAAAAATACATCTGCCTACTTTGCGTATTTCCTGCATATGCCACAAAATGTTTTTACATTATCATGCAGTAAATACATTATTCAGAGATAAAAACTGCACATTTGTCTTCTAACAGAATGTATTGGATTTGTCACTGGAAAATTCAAATACAAAACAAAAAGTGACCAAAACAAATAATTAGATATAGTGAAAGTTCACCTTTATTAGATCTGATTGCTTCTAAATTGCACGTTTAGTTCGTTCTCCACTCATTGCTTGCTCATTTTGCTTTAGATAATCTTGCATAATTTATTGACTGACCTAAACCTCTGTCATATAACCTAATCCTGCAGCCTTCTTGCACCAAAACTGTCAGGAAGGCCCTCTGTGTAAAAAGCCCGATGACCTTACGACCTGCAGCACGACCACTCACCTCATGTGAGTCTGTCCAACTTGTCAAGCACTCTGAGTGTGCGTGTGTTGGGTTTCTGTTGGTACAAATCCACTTCAACACAGTTCCACCCATGTCATTTATCGTGGCAATCAACTTAAAGTATTTCATAAATGTATTTTTGCAGCACAGGTGTGTGACATTCCTGGATGTTTGATTTCACTGATACTTGTCTCGTGCTCGTCTGCTGTCGATGAAAGCCACTTCCGTTATGGAACAAAGCCGGTGTTTTTTTTTGTTGTTTCTTTTTTTTTGGCACACACATGCAGATTTACTTGTGCTGCACAGCTGCTTGAGAAGTTGTTTGCTTTCTTTTCTCCAGTCAAGTGCCAACACTTTTGCATTGCATAATGACCCCACGCTCAGTGAGAGAAATTAAAAAACAAGACAACCGAATTATTCAGACATGCTGACAATCGAAAACAAGTACTACCCACTAACAGAGAATAAAATTCCACATTTGTCCTGCATTAAAGCTGACATTTGTAGTACACAAAATGCAAATGTGTACTTTATCTGTTCATTTTAAGTAACCTGCGCAAACAATAATATTGTTTATTCATTGAGTGCAACGTCTTAGTCAAACTGAAGTCAATTAGAAACCGCACACATATGCGGTGCCTTTTTCACATTTAAAGATCAGTTCCAAGCATAATATTTCTCTTCACATTCAGCAGTTTGCATTCAGCTTATTTACATTTACAATTGAAATATGCAACAAATGAATATTATGAGTAGAGTGTGGATGAGAATACATTTTTAGTTCGAGTTGTCAATTAGCAGGTTCAACAGCCCCATTAAGCTGCAGCATAAAAAGACGAATGACTGAAAATGACTTTACTGACAGCGCATACGGATCATAAGCAAAACAAATAAACCTGGGTGCACTGTTTGTATTTATGACGTAAGAGCAAAGTTTAAAAGAAACGGTTGGATGACGAAAGGATCAGTAGCTGCTGCCGCCGAGTCCACCATCTCACTTATTCAAGATGCTCACTGCGTCTTCACTTTCTTGCTGTGAGATCCACACTCGGATCTTCTGGCCTTTGGGGCCAAACGTCTGATGGAGAAAGACAAGACAATAGGAAGTCTGCGCTCTTCTTTCTATGAAAATTCACGGCCCCGCGTGGCGTCATGGTACTGGAGTCCCATTGTAATAGGAAAAGAGGCGACGGTGTGCTACCTTCTTTGGTAGAGGTAGATGAGGAAGAACAGCTCATCTCTGAAACAGGAGAGTTGGTGAGAGGACAAGAATGCCTCGGAAGAGGAGAACATGGCAGCACAGGAGCACAGGTCTGAAATCAGGGTGTTCACTCCCTGGCACAAAGAGAAATAAAATCTTCATGTGAAATGCAATATCTTGAAATCTAAAAATGGAGAACTCAAGAGGTAAAAATCATGCCACTTACTCTGTACATCAACACTGCCCCCTGCAGGTGGCTCACAGACCTCAGCTGATAGGAAGAGCCACATGAAATGAGTTTTGGAGTTGAAACTGCTTGGCAACGCGCTGTAAAAGGTTTGACTACAGGACTCACCTTGTGGTTGATAAATAGCTGAGGAGCCATAGACAGAAAACCGAATGCATACACTCCTGTCAAGAAAGACAAGTTTTGTCATCAGTTTGCAGAATCCCAAAAGAGAACACCGAAATATGCAACTAGATTTCTCCCATAACATTCCTGTGGAATCGTAGCCATTCTCAAATATGATATTTTCAAGTTTTGAGCGCAACTGTACACTGTCCGTAATCTGTATTCCATGTACGGATGTTATAAATTCATTAGCTATAAGGAAAATGAAATATGTACACATAATTCAATAATTTTAATTGAAGCTCACCAGTTACCAGGCTGTTGAGCATCCAGGAGAAGTAACTGTTAAAATAGAATTCATTCATGTGTTAAATCACGGAATATCAGACACAAACTGATGCACGCACATACAATCTCTTCATTATTTATTTGTTAACTTCACTTCCATTGACAACCGCTATACATTTATCAATTAACAAATTATTCAATGCACTAAATTTATAATTAAAGCTGTCAATTTACTCCCTCACGTGGATGAACGCCCCAACACCCCTTTTTTGCCCGCCACTGTATAGTGCAGGTGCGGGCAAACTACGGCACGGGGGCCAGATGCGACCCGTTAAGCGTTTTAATCCGGCCCGCCGAACTTGGAAAAAATTAAATGAATCAACCTTGTTAATGTTTTATTTTCTAAATACTGCTGTTTTTCAAATACCTATATATTGTTGTAATGCTTATGTTCACTTTCATTTAAAATTAAATTATATTTTTTTTCTCCAATGCAGTGAGGTTCCCAAAACACTCCATCCATCTGCTCCTGTTTCGGCCCCTCGGTCAAATTTTAGAACTCATTGTGGACCGCCAATCAAAAAGTCTGCCCACCCCTGGTATAGTGCATAAGAGAGCTGTATGTGCCCTAGTGGCTTGTATGAGTTTGATGTAATCTTGCTTCCAATACAAATAATGAGGAAGAGGAGAAGTACGACAGTGCGCCGCTCACCTTTTTTGCCGTAAGTAGGCCAGTGAGAAAATAGCTCCACTGATACACAGAGGACAGATCAAGTAGGACAAATATCTGGATGCCTGGAGAGAAACAACACATGCGAAATGTTTAAAAGGAAACTAAGAATATGAACTCATGATAATGGCAGGTTGAAGCACCTGCGAGTCAAACTCCACTGTCCTCCGCTCTTCTTCATCCAGCTTGTTTACCTTCACGTAGAGACGCAATGCCGATTGTCACGTCTCTTTGCACAGATGCATATGGGAATGTGTTTGATTCAGTACTCACAACGGGTCGTCTCCAATGCAAGTTGATCCGAAATACTTTCAACACCTTCCACACCTGATGAGACAACATCAGCGGTCAACTCCAATTTCCATTTGCTGCTTTTTATTATTTCTGTGGTGATATAATACCTCCACACATGCTGCCAGCCCTACAGGAAGTAGCACCAGCAGGCTGGTCTCCTCCAGCAGGTGCAGGAAAATCAGCAACGTGCCGAGACTTCGCCACAAAACTGTTTTGAAAGTGTACAAAATGTCATGCTTTGCGGCCTTGTATATGTGATGTCAACCTCTTACCGGCTTTCCTGGACATTCCTGCCATGCTTTTCTTTTTCCTCCAGGAGCTGATGTCATTTTTTAGAGCCAGAAATTCACAGATGAGCTGTGAAAGTTAGAGGACAATCACATTAAACGGTATATTGCGCCATACTTATCTCCATTAGGGACACAGGTGCGCTTTATTAAATTATACCGTAAAATGGACTCCAGACACAAATAGACAGACAAAAATTCGAGATTTGAACCCCAAACCTCGGAGGTGTACGGCTCACCGTGCTTTTGGTCTTTAAAACTGATTATGAAAATGTAACATTCTTTATATCTACAGTAAGTGGACAAGAAGTCTTACTTGCAGGGCTGTGATGAGGGCGGTCAGCACTAACAGGTACAGATTAGAGCCCACCAGGGTCCCTTTAATCTCATCAATGTACTCCTCTGAGAAGCCTGCATGAACAAAGAGAAATACGGAACTCACTTTAAATCTTCAGACTAAAGCTGGAGTCTGGGCGCAATTTTATCAAGTAACCAACTTTAGGAAAAAAATGCTAAATTCATGCTAGACCTATTAACGACAGGACTCTTAATTCCCGAGCCTGTCTGGCATACTTTTCCCACCTCTGCTCCTCATAATTATGATGATAATGGTGATTTAATTATTTGATTAATCGTTTCTTCCGAATTTGAGCAGCAAATTGCCCCATTCATCCTTACCGAACTGCCGCAGGGAATAAACCACATCCTGGAGATGGACCCAAAATCGGAATCTCCTCAGAGAAATGCCCTCGTAGGACACCGTGAGGGGCAGATGGGTGGTGCTTCTGTTGATCTCCTACGGAAGAATGCAGAGAGTAATATTGCGCTTATGCTCTAGTCATAAAAGTGCACGTCCTTGAAAATAAAAATAAAACCAGACACCTTTTGAGAACTTCGACGTTCAGCTCCTTTTTAGAAAAATAAGGAGAAAAAGAACTAGAACATAGAACAGTTGGACATGTGTCTTTACAAATTCAAATTAAGTTCCCCTGGAAAGGTTACACTGGATTTTAGAAATATCCTGAAATTTTCCCAGAGAATAGAATATCTCTGACTTTTTGTGAGCAGTGTGTGATGTGAGGTTTCTTTACCATGAGATCTCGGATTCTGAAACTGAGCTCGTCAATCAGCAGCAGAGGAAGGTAGAGGATCCGTCTACCTTCCTGGGAGCTGTCAGAACATTGAAGTTCAATGAATACATTTCTCCCATCTTGCAGTCCTATCGGTGTTCTATGGCTGTAATAAGTACTCTACTACATTTCATCACGTGACTTACATTCTAACGAAGCGGCGCATGTCGCTGGGGAGTCCTTCCTTGGTGAAGGTGAAGTCCTCCGACATCATCGTGACTGACAGGCGGGGTCTCCAGTGGGATACACGATGCTTTAATTTGGAGCGCTAATTAAGTCACAAACAAATTCATTTGTAGTTGGTTTTATTTTTTTAAGTATTATTCTATATGTCAGAAATGGCACTTTAGGTTAAACTATTGATCTGTTTACTTTTAGCCAAGAATCGTATCTCAAGTTTACGCTCACAAGTCAAAGCAAAAACAGATTACAGTTCTGAACACCACTCTTGAGGAGATGAAGCACCTAATGAAAATGAGTGTACCTTCTGTGTGTTTTTGTGACCTTCAGTGTTTGCAGGGCTGATGTGGGTGGTAAGCAGAGCCGCATGGTGCACCTCTCGGCTGTCCTCCAAAGGAGAAACACTGGCCTTGTGAACGTACACTACAGCATACAAGCTGCCGTTGGCTCGAGTCTCCTCCGGCAGGGGAATATTCACTTGCCTGCATGCACAGACTTCAAGGGTTAGCGTTTTTAAAATATACTGTGCATTCAACATCAGCGATTGCAGTCTATACTAATCGATCAGATCTACTACATTTACAACATTTTCATTTGTATTTTTCTGCTGTGATTTAGAATGGCGTTATGGTACATACTAACGCATAAAGTACTCTACATTCTGGTAAGTATAATATTAGAAACATGTCTGTATGATGCAATGTATTTTTCATCCACTACAGAGTACACCTATAAAATACACATTGTTGGATAAAGTTACTGCGTTGGCTCTGGAATGTGCGGCTGTACCTCATATTTTTAATACAGTATATTTACCCCACTTTTTTTTTTTTACTCACAAGATCCAAGCAGGCGAAAAATAACATGCAACATAATTTGCCAATCAATGAGCAAGTCGCCTGTCTTCTAACCCCTCCATCTGAAGCATCCTACAAATCCAAAGTAAAACTTTCATCCAATGCACTCCTCAAAATGTGTGTGGGGTGGAATGGGAGGTACAAAAGGGGGGTCTCACAGGGTGCTATTCAAGATCGGGCCACACCTGATCACCATGTTGCCCTACATTAAATATTAAATACAGAACATTATAGCACTGCTATATCAAAATATAATCCGACTGTAAAGACATGAGTATATTCAGTAAGGTAATACAATTGTTAACCTACCTCTCAAATGTAGAGTGCGGGTCAAATGGATCAATTCTCAGAGCCAGGTTGAGCTGACTGTTGTCTGGAACGAGGCAGGTGAACACACTCAGCTGGACGGACAACAAAAAGCCATCATACAAGATATTTGTCAGTCGTTTGGGGACACCCATGCAGGGTTACAGGCACAAAAATGTACCTGCAGTCTGGGTCTTCCCGACAGGTAGGAAGTGATGCAGCCTTCTCTTCGGCCCGCATCGCACGACTTGGTGTTGAGGAATCCATACAGCAGCCATGCGGTGTGGGCCATGTACACCATGAACACCCCCAGAAGGAGCTTGGCCATGGAGCTCCTCTTCCCGTCGCCGTTCGCAGGCTTGGAGCAGCACGACGGGAACATGATGCAAAATCACAACAGCCACCGAAAGCGGACAAAAGGAGTTAAAAGAAATCGGATTTGGATCGGGACGAGCAGGATTAAGGTCGACTGCGGTCCCGCCGCAGCATCCTCCTTTTCGGGATGCTGCTGCTGCTACTGATGATGATGATGGTGATGATGATGATGATGATGATGATGGAGCTTTTGCGCTTCAATGCACATTCACAATACGACCCACATAAGGAGATTTCGAAGCACATTGATAATGTGCCAATTCACAAAAGGAATAAAATTCATGGAATCTTTCAATTAACAATCATAAAAGTAAAATATTTATACTAATTTATAGCTTTTTTTTTAATCAAAGAAACCTAATTACAGGTTGAGAATGATCTACCGAATCTGAAGATCTTTGGCGTTTTCGCGGTGCATGATGGGTAGGACACATCCTCTTTCCTAAGTTTTCACCAGCCGGCTACCGCGACTTCACCCCGATAGCGTGTCGTGTTTGTTTTATTTAGAAGAGTTTGTAGGTAGCCACGCGAAGCTCTCTTGTGTTCCTTTTGTGTGACCTCGTTGTCAGTAAGATCTGAACTCTATAACTCGGCTCGGAGCGCATAGTGTCACTCGTTAGCTGCTATGCTAACTAGCATAACATGAAGTACCGAATGACGGTCACGTGAGGAAGGATAGATAATGATGGCAGAAATACGGTAGCAAAAAACAAATCATCATTTGCTGATATAATAGCTTCCACTCGAGCCTTTTATCGTTATTTCCCGTGGACTGGATCCCACTTACTCGAGCTCAAACTACCAAGAGGCAAGATGTTCAAACCATCACTCATGTGTCTTTTTATGTGGGACTAGTGCCTCACAATTTATCATCAGTCACCATTCCATGCTGTTGTTTTGGATGGTCGTGTGTATATGACTGCATTGGAGATCAGACTACACAGAATGCTGCTGAGATATATGAGGATGCATCTGCCATACAGGGGACACTTGAATTCTAAGCACCTTTTAGGTTCTATTGGTGCCCTATCTTGCATGGGCACGAATGAAGCCCTGAGTCCTGTAGTTGGTCGTGCCATGCTGCACTGCACAAGGTACACATTGCCATCATTGTGCAACAATGAAGGTGCACCTGAGGCCATTTTTAATATGCTTGAGTCCAGAAGAAGAGGTCCAATTTGCCTGGCAAGACACAAGAACGTGCTAAGAGGAGGATCGTCATGGCCTGGTAAGAATGACTAAACGCTACATTGATCAAACTGGCTTTTTTGCTCCCCGCTCATGATACTGCCATTATCACCGCATAAATATGAAAAAGGCATGAGGCAGGAAATTCTTTTGTAGTCGGAAGATGCTGCAGAGGGAGCTTCAAAAGCTGTACTGTTTGGGGTTTTGACACAATTTTCTGGGGGAAAATATGCATACAACTAATTTTGGGAGTTGAAACAATCAACATGAAAGCATCTGAGTACTCTGTACATTTTCTACAGCTTATCCTGTTCATGGCTCCTTGGAAGCTGGAGACTATTCCCGTTGGCTTGTACATTCATTTAAATGCTGTGCACTTCAGTTCTCTGACCCAACTGTGCACAATTACAATATGTAAACTTATATACAATCAGAATTGCCTAAAAAAATATAATTTCTTGTGAGATTACCAATACACCCAAATAGCGCCTATAGCAGTTCACTTTTAATTTAACAAATTTTGTCTTAATATTGTTTGTGTCTTTTAACAGTGTCCTTTGTCCGACACAGAATGACCGAAGCTCCTCTTTCCACTGTTCCACCACTTTTTGTCGTGGTAAGCCAGCTGTCTTTTATTGATAGACGGTCAAACAAAAATCGGTTTCAGTAGTGAATGACATCCTACCTGTCCAAGGACTGAGAGATGGCGAACAACAAAGTGATCTTGTGTGTACTGAGTGACGCCTTAGCAGAATTCAGACCATTTCCTGTTACAAAGTAATTTTTGTTTTATTTCACAGATGAGATTCGACCAAGAGGGAAATGTGACATCATTTGGTAAGTGTTGAGGAAAGAAAAGGTTGATTTGTCTGCAACTCTTACAGACACATCAACCAGCATTTTTCAGCTGAAATGAACAACCCAAGCTGATTTATGATCTGTCTTATTTTGTAGTGCGCCAGTGTCATTGTAGGATTTTTTTCTTTTGGATTGGTGAAGTTTATAACACACTGTGTCGTTACAGGTGTGTTACATAACATGGCTTCCTTTCTGCTTGATGGCCTAGTTTTGTTTGTTTTCTTTTTACCTGTGGTTCCGTAAACATTCAAATTAAATTCATCCCTTTGTTGTTACAATTTAACTGTTATGCTTCCCCCCGTACTTTTAGAGAAAAAGAAAAACGAGCTTTGCCAGGAGCTAAGTCTTCAGGCAAGGGACCTTCGCTTTCAGCACAGTTCCAGCCTCACCACCAGAAACAACTGCATTATCCTACGAATGGAGGTATGCTAAAAATGTTGACAAAATGTCGGTCTCATAACAAAACAAAACACATCAATCACCTTTAATATGATATTTCCCATAGCTATGGTATTTATTTTTTGCATAACATCATCACCCCCTAGAGAAGCACACATTGGAGCCTAATGTTGCATAGTACATAATGAAACAATTAATTGTTTAAAAAAAATATCTGTAATACAATGTTTTAGAAGGCCAAAATTATTGCTGGGACTTCTTGAGCCTGGTGGATCATTTCCACTCTGGACATTCTTTCACTGCCGCCACAGTGCAGTGCGTCCCCGCGGGGCTGTGGGAGATGCTGAAGTAGAAGAAACAAGAGTCCCCGCGGCTAATCATTCTACAGGGTGCGTCAATATCTTCTTTCCTCGCCACCTTTGTCAAGATAAGGTAGTTGCACTCGACCTCGCACCTGTTGAACAGATGATACACTCAGGAAGAATGAAGAAGAAATCACACGCGTGAATGGCGATGATTTTAGTCTGGTAGTTCTCACCTGTCTTTTTTGGGTCCGGTTCCAAACGCCCGGCAGTCCACACACTCTGCGTGAGTCTGACAAGTGCCCAAACAAGTAGGGCAATTCTCACAGGTCGGGCCGGAGTACGGCGGGTCGCAACGACAGCTTCCGCACTGACACATTCCTTTCCCGTTACACACTTGCTGGTTTGATGCTATGCAAGAAGTTGAATCGGTGGAGCAGCTGCAGTCCTCATCGCTCCAGTCGTTGTCACAAATGCACTGTCCGCACTCGCACGTGCCATGACCCCCACAAATCCTGCCGAGATGCAGTTAATGCTTTTTGGCACCTTAATGAAAATGTTAAAGTGAAGGCATGTTGTGGTTCTATACCTGTTGTTGTGATACGGGCAATCAAAATTGCTGCATTCGCAGAACATCCCAGTGTATCGTTCATTTGGGTTTTCTCTACTGTGGCATACGCAGTCACCTTCGTCGCACGTTCCCCTACCGCTGCACGATGGAGCGTTCGGTCCCTTGCGACAGAATCTCTCATCTCTGCCAATATTTGATTCTTGATCGATCTGGCAATGTTGTCCAAGGTAAGGCTTGTTGCACTCGCAAGAGCCGCACACCAGAGCTCCATGGCTGTTGCAGACAGGACTGTTTTCCTCACGGTTTCCCTTACAGTCACACTCGCCTGGAGGAAATGAGTCAAAAGTGCTTCAGCTCAACTGTTGGTATTCTGCAACTTTTTTTTTCGTTTTGTAACTTTGCAGCTACTCACACTCCAAGTTTATCTCCAATTTGACACTTTGTGTAAAGCTTCTGGATGTAATGTGGACAGACCAAGGCCCTGTCCTGTTCTTCGGACTTATGGCGTCACTTGTACGACAATGCGCAGCCACAACATTCACCTGGACATGAAGGATAGAGAAATTTTGCATGGTTTGGAGATGGTAGCAACGACCAGGAGCTGGATGAAGACACTTTGACTATTCTCTTTGAGAGTGACAAGGATGCACAGGATTGGGAAGGTTTGGAGAGAAGTCTAGGGAGGGCAAATTCAGACTGTGGATAAATCAGCAAAGGCTGCTCAGGATGAAGCAGTCATTTAGAAGGCAGAGAGGAGATTTGTGGATGTAACGAGGGCAGACTTTCAGATTGCTGGAGTTAAAGCAGACGACACCAAGAGATGGCTCAGTATTATTCACGATGGCAACCTTGAATATGGTTAAGATAAAAGCAAAGAAGAAGAAGAAGCTTGTTTTTTTTTTGTGCACACATTTTGCTGAAGCTACTCATGCTTTTTTTTGTTTTCTATTTGCCCAAATGTGAATGATCCTGACCTCCACCAGCATGTTCCGATCTCTTATATTGCTGAATGTGATATTGACTCCAGATGGCACCGGGCTGGTGCTCATATTCAGCTCTGTGATTGGCTGGTCTCTCGTCGTGATGTAAAGAGGGAAAGACCGGCTCACACCAGGCCGTAAATGGAGGGTGACCTCCTGGGGCTGCGGGAACAGAGTCTCTGCCGTGGGCTCAGTGCTGGAGAAGTTCAAAGGAGACTTTGAGAAGTGGAAATTGAATGCAGAACTTCAAGGGTTGACGAATCACAGTGTTCTACCATACCTGCTTTCATTCCTGATGACATGAACTTCCCCCTGGGGGTTGTACATGTGCCGTGGGTCACAGCCTGCCCTCTTGAGCTCCCTCGAGGTGCGACAGCGACGTTTCAAACGGGAATCAGTGCACCACACGCACTGCGGACCCGACAGGATGCACTCGCTACAGGTGGAGGCGGACTTGAGACATCTTTGTTTTTCAGCCTGGCTGGGCGACAGCAAAGGCAACAGCAACAACAGGAAGAGACAAACTGACCTCACGGCCATCCTGCAGACAAACAATGGACTTGTAGCAGAAAATGTTCTCATCCGTGGAAACATTTCATCGTGATTTGACTGTTGTATGTATTAACCCTGTAGTAAAGGGTTTTTCTCCACATAACTAATGTTGCACCTTTTATAAACAATTTGAATATTGGTTTTATTATGGACAGGATCAATGACAGAATTTCTCCAGTTAATTGTTTAATTATTTTACAGTTACTTTGAAAATACTTTACAATTAGGTTACTGTAAATAGACAGTGCGTGTTACTTACTCAAGTTCCTGAATAGTTTTTCGTGCCTCTTGGCTGCTTGGCAAGTTCTCCTCCTTCAGCTTGCGACACTTCAATAACCTGAACATTAAGTTGTTGCGTGACAGTCCCACGACGCAGCTGATCATGCGTCTCATGCATGGGTCAGCTTTCTTGATTTCTAGGCCGGCCCCTGCTATCGAGTCCGCCTATGACTGCAAATATTTACTGATCAGATATGGACCTTTAACTCAGTGACTACTAGCAGAACAACACAAAAAAAAGAGTTTTATTGCAATGTCTTGTGTCTCCACAGTCTTTAAAAGCCATCGTGACTCCCCATTGCCTTTTGGTGTTGGATTTCCGCGGGCTGGGATTGGAGCGTTGGCTGGTGCTGGAGCTCGCCCCGCAGCTGGCCTCACAGACGCACTCGCTGCCGTTTGAGTTCAGGGCTCTGGAGGCCATCCTGCAGCACAGGGTGAGGCCAATCACTCCTTATTTGAACCTGTTTCGTACAGCGTGACAAGATAACGCTCAAGCAGGCTTCCCTCAACAGGTAAACAATTTACAAACCCGGCTGAATGAAGTTGAGCCGGTCATATTGGACATTTTGGAGTCTCTGGTGGATCCAAAAATCCTGTCCGCTGATAGAAGTAAACTACACATCCTGCTGCAGAACAGTAAGAGGTAACCAGAAAGACACATAAAGTGACATTTAGGAGAGCAGAGCTGCGATTCACAGCTATAAATATATCAATTTGGTCTTCATTATTTATTTTTCATCAACCAGTTTTATTATTAATGTTAATCATATTAACTATGTTTGAAATTCAATGTTCACAATTTACAGTGGATTTAATGAACACCGTTTTGTTTGCTTCTCTTTGTTGATACTCGACAACAGTTTATCAGAGTTAGAGACGGACATCAAGGTTTTTAAGGAGTCGCTGCTGAAGATTTTGGATGAGGACGAAATCATTGAAGAGCTGTGTCTCACCAAGTGGACAGACCCGAGAGTTTTGTAAGTCACACGCTTCAGCCCAAATACAATCGGTCTAAAGAACAGTTACGTTACAGCGAAAATGTCTATTTTCCAAATGTCCCAACCAGTGTGAAATGGTAAATATCTTTGCATTAATACTTCTAAAAAAAATTCTTGTCATCTGTCAAAAAAAGTATCTCTAACTCCAGATGTTTCTGGCGATTTTGCCTTAACTACATGTGTAATTTTGAGATTTCTACCTGTATTTTGTCCTGAAATTCTGTGAACGTTACAATGCATGACTGATTTTCTGTTTCTATGGACAGCCAACTGTTATTCTTACATGAGGTGTTTTTTTATCAGTTGATTTTTGTCTTTCTAGTGAGGAGAGCAGTTTGGGGATTGACCATGCAGAGGAGATGGAATTATTACTGGATAATTACTACATGCAGGTAACAATATTAATCTGAAGCCTCTGTGTTTACACCGTTATAAACACTAGGGACTTACCAAAAAAAAAAACATTTGTCTTTGGCAATGATGTAGGCTGAGGCTCTAAGCAACAAGGCAAGGGAGCTGAAAGGCCTGATCGATGACTCCGAGAGTGTCATCTTTATTAATCTGGACAGGTATGCATTAACATCCATGAAAGCTCTTTGAGACACCTGCACCAGAATCGGGTTCAAATGAACCGAAAGGCAATTTCTGTCTGTTCTAGCCATCGAAATGTGATGATGCGTTTGAACTTGCAACTGACCATGGGGACCTTCTCGCTCTCTTTATTTGGTCTCATCGGGGTGGCCTTCGGAATGAATTTGGAGTCGTCTTTTGAAGAGGTGAGATTGCCTTCTCTTAGGCCTTCTTTTGGGGCTATATTGTCCATCTTCTTTTCTTCCCTTTTTTTTTTTACCAAACATGATACAATACAAATGTTGATTATTGTATATTATGAATATTTGTGATTTTTTTTTGGGGGGGGGGGCGTAAGATGTTGTGAGGTTTGATTCTAGAAGTGCATGTCACGCCATATGTCAACCGAAAAATATTTCATGACATAATTTTCTGTGTTCCAGGACCCACGTGTTTTTTGGCTGGTTACAGGATTTATGTTCCTTGGCAGCGGTCTGATTTGGAGGCGACTGTTGTCATTTCTAGGACGCCACCTAGAGCCTGCATTACTACCACCAGTAATAGTCATACACACTTTTCACTCATATTATGTATGGCTTTAATATGGCACTCAAACACCAGATACAATTTATTTCAATTGTCTTTTTTTTTTAATAGATTCCTCCAGTTTGGAAGAGAACTCTGAAAGCACCAGACATAAAGACTGGAGTGAGATGATGCTACCAACCATTAACAGGCTTCAGCACTTTTTTAAGGACATTAGACTGACCTCATGTTTTCTATAAAGACAAAAATCAGTTATTTCCTATAACGATCTGTTGAACTCTTGTTTGTATGTCCATGTGGGCGTGTCTTCAAAAAAGCAAAAAGTGTATCAATAATTCACATTAATTTGTCCAATTCAGTGCGTCAAGTGTTTTTTCCTTGCCATACTTGATACTCTAACGTATCATAATAATCTAAGTCACACATGCATGTGTTTTTTTTTTTATTTTATATACATGACAATAAGACAAATGTTTGTTTTTTTGTTTTTTTTAATGTATAACTATTTAAGATACGGTTCACAACAGTCAAATCTGTTTTCATCTACTGGATCATCTACTGTGCGTTACTGAAGATAGCTGTAAAAAAAGTGGTCCTCCATGGACCATTCAAAAGCATTTTTCAATTGTTCAAAGTGTGGATGGAACAGTGAATAATCTCTCTGAATATAAAGAAAACAGAACTGCTGTTTCCTGCCACTTGTAGTAATTCACAGGTTTACTTTTTATCGTATTTTTTTAATTCCTGTAAATGTTGGTACATCTTTTCGTGGATGCATTTTTTTAAATTGTCAGAATTAAGGTGAACTTTGATTTTTGCTTTCTGTACTTTTGCTAGACGATATTGTCCTCTTAAGGCATTTACAGAGGAAAACAACTAGAGGCAAGCAGATGTTCAATTAAGGGACTAATGTTTTGCTAATTTATTTTAATAATAAATGTTCTATTTACACTGTTGTATTTGCAGTATGAATTTACTGCCCCAAAAAATTAAAAGACAAAAGGTGTTTTTCCAGAACAAGTAAATCCATCATGCAGTCAGAGTTCAAATGAAAATCCAAATTTACTTGCATGCGAAGGTTTTCTCTGATTTCCTCCCACATTCCAAAAATGTGTAAAGTTATGATGATAATGCATGAGAGTTGCATGCCGCTTTTCTGTAAACACTTTAAATTGTCAATAGTTCTGAATACGTATTTGTTGGCATGACCCCAAAGTAATCTGCATACTCTCACCTAATTGTTTTTCTGCTCAGGCTGATGCCAGCCTGAGGAATTTTGATGCCAAGGAACTATGTTGACGTGAGTTCAGGAGCTTCATGCAGTACTTTCCTGCCATCCTGTGGCATCAGTACGAAATTGAAAACCTATTGGAGCACATCAGGAATTCAGATTCATGCTGCTTAGTCATTCAATACACTATATTTCACTTAAATAAAATAAGTTTTGAAGGATATATATATATATTTTTTTGAAGTTTTTAAATAATCATCAATCGCATTGTAATAAATTTCAGGATGACCATCGAAAATGCTAGCTCTGGTGCTCTATGTGTTAAAAAAAAGAATCAACAATATTTTAATGCAACATTTCCCGCAATGATGTGTGGATGACTTTTTGTCTTGTTGTATCCCATAGAGGGCGCTATCACTTAGCTTACTTGTTTGGAAATGGTAAACAATACACGAGAGATTCAAACATTGCTGGGCTGGGAGCACTGCACATGAAGAAGTAAGACGAGTGATTGATGTGTGTTGTGTTGGTGGCCAGTATGCGAGGGGTGAAGCCGCCACTAGTCGGCTACATGCAGCCTGCGCCGCGGCTGCAGGAAGGCTGCCTGGCGGCCTCGCTGCGGGCTTGAGGAGAAGAAGAGTGGGGATGCCACGGCCTGCCAACCCCGACCATCCACCTCTATTCTGCCACAGCCAGTAGGCTGCCCCGGGCGGGCTATGGCGGCGCCTGTCGCTCCTCTGGACGACGGCTGGCCGAATTTGTGTGCAGATCGGCCGCTGAAAGGAACCGTGCCCGCCGCGGAGACGCTTTTCCTGGATGCTGTCGACAGCAATGATGATGGGGGACCTCCGGAGTTCCATGGGGAAACCGGTGCTACTACGTCCACGGGGGACCTGGTGGGCGATTTAGAAAGGACTTTATCTTTGTGCTTCGGGGATGTGAGCTCCTCCACGATGGGCAACAGCGACGCGTTAACGTTGATCACCGAGGACGCGTTTCTGCAGGGAGACGAGTGAGTAGTGACATTATTGCCCTGTATCAATCCTTCTGTGGATGTATTTTGGACATAAAGAAGCGCTGTAAATGACGTCATTGGTTGTGCTACCACTTTAAAAAGAACAACAGTCGTGCATAACATATATATGTATTAAAAAAAGGAGTATATCGGTTTACGACGTGGTGACGTATTTGTACGTAGAGTATGCACGCAAGCGCAAAAACAAGCTCAGCGTTCGAGCATCGTAAACAGAAAATCAACCCCCCCCCCCGCATGTTTCTTTATCATACAGGGGGCCAGCAACATTTTTTTTAAACTGAGAGCTACTTCTTGATTACTTATTGACAAAGGGCGACCAGTTTGATACACACTTCTGAAATAACAAATTTGCTCCATATTTGCCTTTACAGATGTTCTGGTTTTGTGTTATTTTTAATTATGTACATTTTAGTGAAGATACTGATTATGTTAATAATTTCTCACCGTAGTTAGGAAACAGATATGCAACACTTTTCTATGAATCTCTGCCCCTGTTAACATTTTCAAATGATCTTTTCTACAACATTCATAGAAAATCACAATGTCCAATCAGTGGTGAATTATATTTTAGGAAAGGCCTGCAAATTATGTACTCATGCGCTCCTTGCTGGTGCCCGCGCGCACCATTTTGGTGACCCCTGATATTTAGTGTATATTGTACATGTAAACATCATATGCATATAAAATATATTGGGCACACTATACGCACATATAAAATGCCATATTAGTCAAATTTCCTTTTAAAATATTCCTTCGTTATGTTACATTTTTATTTGATTTTGATTTTGATATTTTGATTGTTTGTTTGTTTGTTCATTGAACATATAAACAGAGCAGAATAATTTAGTTGCAAATAAAATATTTAAAAAGGGATAAAAATGGTCATCTTAAGCACAGTTTACATGTTCAAAGGGGAGTAGGAAGAAGTGAAAAACTTATCTTCTCCTACTGCCTGTTCTATATTATAAACCAAGTTATATGCTGCACTTGAGCTTTTTGTGGGGGGAAAACATACATACGAATAATACATACATTACCGGATGCCCCTTGGGCATATTGTCGCATCTAGATGACGTATTTAGTCACTGGCCAGTAACAAAATAATGCTTGGTGACACTGTACTATAGTTTGCATTGATCCGCATCATACAGAGATGTTTTACATATTTTGTCCCTCATACATAGCGAAATAAGGAAAACCAATCATTGGAAATCGGTCATCTCACTGCACACTACAACCACAAAAAAGCAAAATCCATCCGTCCATTTTTTTCGTGCGTGTCCATTTTAGTGTTGTGGATTTACTGTCCCAGCAGAGTGAGCAGAAGAGGCAGGGTACAACCAGCCAGTTTTGGGTAACACCGTTCACACATTATGTGCAGATTTTAGTTGATACGATACTTAATTGTAATAAATGGGTCTGCGTGGCTGGAGTAATGTCATAAGCATGGAGTATCGCCACTGAGATTTTTGACCCCTCATTCTCTCTTTTTTATTTCTCTTTATTTTCCTCATTCTTTCTTATTGTCTTGAGCTAATGCTTTAATTATTATGACCATTATTATTATTATTATTGTTATTTGAATTTCTGAAGCAAACTGAACACTTTGAAGTGGCCCTTGTAGAGTTTTTGTATTTTTGACGAGGTTATGGACAATATATGAATAATGCATTCAAGCAAAGGCTTCATTAATTGGAGCCGACAGAAGCATCTGATGTTGCTTTTTATGCACCGACAGGATCTGGAATGCTTTAACCAAAAGCTACGGGCAAGTGATGGAGATGGATTGGGAACATTCCCAAACACGCTCCCTCCACATGGCCACATTTAACCCGGAGGAGAATGCGGTCAGTGACTCCGCCCCTTCACACCTCCCTCCCTCTCTCCCACAGTGTCCCACTTTTCCTACCCGCCAAATCTCTCTTCCATTCATCTGACAAATCTCACCCATGCTTCGAGCCACAGATGATTAAATCACTCGCCCCCCTGTTGTGGTGTCTACTTAGAGTCAGACGAGTGACTTCGCGGCGGATGCGTCTGAAGTCGAGGAGCTAAGGGAACAGCTGGACATGCACTCCATCATCGTCCCGTGTCTCGGTGAGGAACCTCTTTTCACAGCCGAGCAGGTGAGTGGCGCTGAAGAGCTTTTTAAAAGCAGATGATGATGCAGTTTAAGCCAGCTGTGGAGGGATAATTGAAGGCTTGATATGTGCGTTGACTCGCTGTGTAGGTGATTGAGGAGATTGAGGAGATGATGCAGGACTCGTCAGACTTTGAAGCAGAGCACAACCCTTCACAGCCTGACCTGTCCATGCTGTCTGTGGATGATCACCGCCCCGGAAGAAGTCCAACTTATGAAGAAAGTGAGTGTGGAACTACACCATTTCAATTCTTTTCAACAGTCCTGTAATATTTGTTTGATTATTAGGTATTTCCCTGTAAGTAATTCGGCATTTATTTATGTTTAGATTTTTTTTTTCTTCATTTATCTCGTTAAATAATAGATTCATTATTTTAATATAGATTTTAAAAAAAAGTCAGTTCCTTTGCCTTCTAATAAGGTTTTGAGCAGGGTTGTCATCTTTGATTTTTAGCTCAGTGGTTAGCACTCTGCGCGCCCAAACCAGAGACGCGGGTTCGATTTGAGAGTTGGGTGAATGCCGTAACAGTGAAAACTCCAACAAATGTTGAAGAATTTTACTATGCTGTCATTGGTTAACGAACACGGTGCAATCACCAAAGCCAAACGTCTGTGCTATCATAGATTTGTTCTTAAGCTAGTTTTATTTTTTATGTATTTATATATTTTTGGGTAAAAATACCAGGCAAAGTACTGATTTGTGAAATTGGCCATATTTGGGCATACAGGGTTTCCGCCCGACAGCGATGATATATATTTAAGTATTTTGTATTCACAGAGATACTATGGATTTTTTTTAACCTCATCGTCACATGACTTGGCCCTTCTGTTTGTTTTAAAAATCAAACATGGATGCTAAAAAGTTTGCTTTTCTTAGTGAAGACTCAAAATCCAGAATGTACACCATCTCCCACTAATCATCTTGAACGGTATAAGCAGTAAAAGTACAGTTAGATAAATGTAGTGTAGTATCTGCATCACTGCAGCACACAAATGCGTGCGTGTGTCTGCGCAGGAGTGCATAGACTAAACGTGGCCGAGCTGAACGAGCGTCTGGAGATGACGGAGGGTGCCGTCGCGAGGCTCTCGGAGGAGCTGGTGCAGCATTTGGCTCTCAGGGACGAGCTGGACTACGAGAAGGAGGTGAAGAACACTTTCATCTCTGCGCTCATCGACGTGCAAAACCGACAGAAGGAGCACCGCGAGGCGATGAAGAAAAAGAAGAAGCTGAAAGGGACGGCAGGAATGTCACAAGGCCACTCGGAGAAGTCGCTCGGATTAGTGAGTTTAATATTTGTGGCCTACTTAGCCAGCGTATCAACATGGCGTCTATGTTCCTTCATTTTCTTATTTTTGTTTCTCTGTCGCTTTTCCTTTCGCCCTCAGCGTTTTAGCATGGAGGGCCTCTCGTCTGTTATTCAAAACAGCTTTCGACAAACTTTCGGGAGCGGATGCAGCGCAAGACAGGTTCATTTCTCTTTTTCATGTTGTAGCTGGACCTCCACTACTCGACACTAACTGCTCGATGTTGCCTTGGTCTCATGAAGTCAAATGTTTTAATTCCAATTCTAATTGAAACAGGAAGTGCACTCGTCCAAAGTTGTGGAAAATTACAAAAACTTTGATCAAGTGGATATGTTCATTCAGAAGTTAAAAGAAGGTCAAAATAAGTTCACCTCTGAAGTTTATAGTAGACATTTGAGGTCCATCCTGAAATTTCATCTGAAACTGCTCAGCTGTGTTCATAATAAAAAATTAGACACACTCCAGCATGTTGGAGTCTTACCAGAAGAGTGGAGGCAAGACCTCTATTTATCTCTGATAATTCTACATTTTTATTTCATTTGTAGTATTTGACCACCGTCATCCCGTATGAAAAGAAAGCACACCCTCCTTCCATTGAGGACCTCCAGATCCTGATCAAAAGTAAATTTTTTTTTCATCCTGCATCATTAAGTTTGATTCTTCTGCATTATCAGTAAGTAACGTCTCACTCGATTTTTCCTCGTTTCAGTTTTGCATGCGATGAGGGACGACAGCGACAAGGTTCCGGCCCTCTTAACAGACTATATTCTCAAAGGTAGGCCCTTCTCCAAGTTCATTTTGCAATGCACATGTTGCTGCAGACTGTTTGGCCTCCATTATTGCGACACAAAGCTGCCTTAAAGTGGACAAAAGTATGTTTTGACGCTGCCGCTGTCAAAGGAGAGTGATGTGCAATTTCTTTCACATTGTAAACGGTTCCCAGGTGTCTTGATGACTTGTCTTTGACATGTTTTTATCAAAATACACTCCAAATTAAGAACTTTCATTTAATTTATGCTCCCTATATGTTTTCCTGTTGAAGTCACCCCATTTTTAGGTTCCCCTCATATTTCTTGAATTATTTTTGTATTTCTTATATTTTTGTTCCGTATCTTCCATTTTATGATTTATAAATAACCCATACAGAGTATATTTTTGTAACCTAATTTTGTAATCATTTATTTATTATGGATAGTATGCAGATTTACTCTTATCACTATACCGCTTCAGGGGCTAGTTTTTAGATCATATAAATCTTTAAAAATATATATAATTCCAATTCCAATTAATTATATATTGAAATCACCACAAACGCTAATATTATAATTATTTGACAATTAATTGATGCATGATGACCATCAAGTGAAAATCTGTTCAATACATAACCCCCGAAAAAAATAGGTGAAACCCCCACTTCAAATATTACATATTTGGAACATTTATTTTGGGTGTCAAACATTCCTTCTTGGTCACACCGTCTCCACTTTTTCCAATTCATTTGTCTTTCTACTTCAATTCATGCTCTAATGCTTCCTTGCATTGGCAAGCTGTGGTGTGAGTGACGGCCTGCGAGGTTTGTGACATTCTTGGTGTGACCTGCGCTATTGTGATGTTGTCGCTCACTGTGCTGAGGCGTCCCTTTTCCACTTTGTAACTGTGGTGCACTTTGACCCCAGTTTTCACTCCTTAGCGTCACGAACCGACGTCACTATGCCACACGGCTGATCCCCAATATTCTGCAGAGCTACTGATGACACGTTACACTTTGTTGTTTAATGATAGAATGTGACACACACACTTTTACAACCAAAAGTCAACTTGTGGTGTACACTTAATATAACACTGAATTATGTGTGTGTGTTCTTAATGTTGTGGTTAGTGAATGCGTAATATATGTATTGTAATATTTCCCTATTTTTTTCCCCCTCCGCTTTATTTTCCACTTAGTGATTTTTACCACTGACTCCACGTTGAAGCCCCACTCGTCAGTCTGCTAATATTTATCTCTCTGCTGTTCCAGTGCTTTGCCCAACGTAGTCTGGATGGATGGAGAGGCTCCGGATGATGAAGATTGTTTTTCACAAACATAAAGCACAATAATTAATTGAATGCTTCAATTCTGCATGTTGTTTCTTCAAGATGTTTCTTCGTGTTTTTGGTCATTTCCTTTCGTTTCTTGTGATTTTGATGAGTCTGTGTTAGTTTGCTATTTTTAACTTCTTTTTACATTTACTGTGTGTCAAAGGAATATGCCTGATAAGCTGAACTACTTGCGCGATGCGAAAGGGCTTTGCATAAATCCAAAGTGCTTACGACCTTGCTGAGCCATGATCAAATGTGCACAAAGCACAACGGGGCTTCCGGGCTAATCTACACAGAGGTCAATTTATAATACCAACACAAGCTGCTGCTTATTATTAAACAGCACTGATACTGCGAGACATAAACACACAGATAAGATGTTAGCAGGGCAAAAAAATATTCATGCCATCAAGCGCAAGGGATCAGGGAACATAGCGCATAATAACAAAGCTAACCAGGCTTCATATATTTCTCATCATCCGTTATCGGTATTCCACCGACGAGAGATTACAGCCACTGTGAAGATTGTGTTTGGCTGAAACATTTTGCACTGACTACAATTCGCTAATTAAGTGACCGACTATGCATTTGAGTAATAATTCGTACTTTTTGACCCAAGCACTGTCACGACTTTGGTGTAGCAGACACAGAAGTGTTACTGTGCCTGGCGCGCACAGAGCAGTAAACACTGCAGGACTCCTCATCGTGGATGTATACATGCTGCCTTTTGAACTTTTTGTACATTGTAAAGGACAGGATGTATTTTTAATGAATGTCTTATTACCAGACAATGTGTTACCTGCTTCATTGCTTGTTTATTTTTCAACTGTTCCGTTTGAAATATATTTATAAGACCACATGATAGTGTCTCTGATTTTGTCTTTGAGTGTCATATGGTTGAAAATGAAATGAAACCAATGTGAGGAAAACCAAACACAATTTTGAATGGCTTCGCAAGTGAATACTCGAAAATTCCTATCACAGTTCTCCAAATATGTTGTCATCAAAAGTAAATGACATTACATTTCATTCCTCCCCAGGACTTAATGGCGGAATTTTGGAGTGGGTTTTACTCTTTTGTAACTTATTGAGAGAGTTAGCGCTCACAATGAAGTGCAGTCCGACAGATGCTGACATTGTCCATCAAAATTTTTTCATTATAAAGTTTTGAGAAAATAGTTGTGACTGCTTGATGTATATTGCTAAACACATGATGTCGCCATAGACTTGTACAATTAAAAAACTAACAAAAAAAAAAAAACATTTTTATTGGCACAATTAACTGCCAATAAAAAATGACCCCCAAATTTGCCCCTGCCCCAAGTTTGGGAAAGGCTAAGCAAAAGTGAGCGTAAATAAGAATTGGATGAAAATGGTGGCTGGTGCTCTAAAGGAATGCACTCTGACCTTTGACTTGTCATATCATACGTCAACCCTTGCAGTGTGTTTCACATGTAGTATAAGAATTTCTAAATATTGCACTTTAGTTGGCTCGTATTTTGTAGAGCTTAAAAAGAAATATGCAGTGATCATATGCTTGGCGGGGGTCTTCGATGATACTGATCAAATTTAACAAGCATTTCGAAACCAAATAGTCTTGTTTTTGTGCTGCCAAAAGTTTTAGCGCAATCCTGTTGCCCGCCTCCCCTCATGCTTTCCAAAATAACAGAAATGTCTGTAAGACATCTGCAAAAGATTTGCGCTGTCCGATATAAGAGGTCTCGGTCTAAACGTTGAACCGCTCAGCAGTGTGGCTCCAAACGGCACGCGAAGCTGCAGGCTGAAGTCGTCACAGTGCTTTTGAAGAGTTTCCCGAAAGGACATCATGGAACGCGTGCAAGGTCTCTGCTTGGCCTTTTGCCTTCTTCTGCTGATACAATGCACACACCAGCAGACAACAGAAAAGAAACAAAGCACAAAGAAAGGTAAGGTCAATATTCACACTTGACCTCAGGATGCGATGCTAACTTTTGTTTCTTTGAATCGTGACAGACACTACCAATGCTGCAATTGAGGAACTAAAGAAGCAAATTGAAGTAATTGTTTACGATCTCAATTTGTTGAAAGAGCAGCAATCTCTGCAGTCAAGTAAGTTGGTTTCATAAATGCTGACTAACCCTGAAAAAAGATATTGTAACCATACTTGCTTGGTACTATTTTTGATCGATCCAAAGTAATAGGTCATGATCCAAAGCATACCACATCATGTCATCGACTTTTATGTTCGTCACTACATCTCTTGATCCAAAGCATACCACATCGTGAGTTATTTAATTTTATCTGTCTGATAGTAGAAAGGAACATAACTTGATCCAAATCATACCACATCATGGGTATGATAATCTCATTTTATCTGTCAATCGAAGGTTTTCGGATCTTGATCCAAAGTATACCACATCGTGGATAATCTAACATTTTCTGTCAATCCATCCATCCTTGTCAGTGTGTCTGCGTGGAACAAAGGTACCGGGCAAGTGTTTCCTTGCCGATCCGGTTAAGAAGAATTTCCACGCTGCTAGTGATGACTGCGTTTCCAAGGGGGGCAGCCTGAGCACCCCTCTAACAGGGGACGAAAACGACCAACTGTACGCCTACGTGCGTCAGAGCATCAGCCCGGAGGAGCCCATCTGGCTGGGCATCAACGACATGGTGACCGAAGGCCAGTGGTTGGACCAGTCGGGGTCCAACTTGCGCTTCAAGAACTGGGAGACCGAGATCACCACGCAGCCGGACGGCGGGCGCAGCCAGAACTGCGGCATGTTGGCCACCACGGCCAACGGGAAGTGGTTTGATGAGAGCTGTCGAGTTGAAAAGGCTTCCGTGTGCGAGTTTAACATTGTGTGACCAGAACTTTCTTCAAGATGCCATGTAGACCCCATTTGAGTACAAAATCCATTTTTGTATAATGCTTCTAAATAATACATTTATATACATAATACATTTCTATCAATAGTCAATAGGCCATTTTCATTCTACCGCATAGTATTTTGAAAGCATTTATTGTCAAAACAGAAAACAAAAGAACTGGGATATTTCAAGGTAAGCACCACTGGATTTGTATCTTTGTAACAACAGCTAATAAATCAAATAAAAATGAATTTTGTCCGCAAATGCTCCCATGCCATTTCTGTACACCGCTTAGTATAAAAAAAAGTGAGCATCAAACTAAATATTTTGGTTTCAAGATCAGTGAGTAATCTTGTAAAAGATTACCACAAGACTTTAAACATTCAAGAAGGAAGCGATTTGTTTGGAAAATGAAAACCACAGCAACAAATGAGAGGAGGTGAATGATTTCGTTCGACGCAATAGTTCCTGTAAATGGTATGCGAGTTCCCCGGGGCTCAGTTGTGAGCCAAGATGATCACATAAACTGTCAAACCCATGCTGGGGGCTCTATTTGCTGATCACGTCACTGACTCAAGATTCTGAGTCAGGGGGATTCAAAGGGGAATTGTGTAAACTTTTCCAACCTCCAAATGAAAAGACCTCACCAAAATTCATTCAGCCAGAGGAAGCCTACATCAGATTAACATGTTCAGGCGTCGTCAAATATTTGTGATTTCAAATTGACTTTCAACCTCTATTTTAGGATCTAAGAACTGCAGCGTTACACAGTGAACACAGATGCGCTCCCACAAATTAGTCACAGCCTACAGGCAAAGTTTGATATGAAATAAATGCCTTTAATTCTTAAAGCCGAGAAGGAAATCACACACGCTAAAAAAGTAAAAAAGACTGCAAATGTGTTATTGCAGGATGTCTTCAATTCCCCATAAGTGACCGCCTGAGTGTGAATAGTTGTCCGTCTCTATATGTGCCCTGTGAGTAGTCTGCCCTTTGCCTCAAGTCATCAGCCGAGATTTTAAATTCTTTACAACCTTTCATACAGGCAGAGAACAAAAGACGCATCTCTTTGAGCCCCTAGAATTAAAAATAGCTAAAAGGCATTTAAATAACACATACAAAATCCCTGTTCCTAAAGTACAATTTAAAAAAAAAACGTCCTCGTTTCAAAAGGAATAAGTTCTCTTTCTTTCCATTGGTCAAAAGTAGTAAAGGGGTCTTTCGGGTCTGAGTTCACAAGAGAAGCTCCGCCCCTCAAGATAAAAGCAGGCACCAGCAACAGGCAAGCCCGAACACGTCTAGTTTGTGAAATTGGTGCAAAAAACCCATGCAGGAAAAACTAGGTCTCATGACTTCGTCACACACACGACCAAGAAATGACGTCCTCCAAGTTAAAAAAAAAAAAAAAAGAAAGTCAGGTTGTAATCCAGCATCCAATCAGTTACCTCCTTCCGGCTCCAGTCGTGCCTCCTTCGGAGCAGAGTGCTCATCCAAGGTGGGCTGGGCCTGGTAAATCACATTGTCCACAAGGGCGTGGCTGTGGCTGGGAGGCCTGTTGGGAAGCGGGGGTGCTTGCTGAGGTGGCAACGGATACGCTTGGTAAACACCCGTCTCAATGTTGTTTGCGTCTTTAGACACCAGAGACTCTGCTGGGCCCATGTAGGGCTCGTACGTGTCCGATTCTGTGTAGATGCCCATTTCTGCTCCTTTCCTCAGCAGGTGAGTGTAGACCAGAGAGTCCTCAATGGAGGCGTATACGTGGGACTCGTTGTCTTCACGCGTTTTAGGGAAGCCGTTGTGTCCCAGCTGGAAGTTGGCGCCGTTGGGATTGTAGATGGACACCTGATGTTCGAGCTTCTTTTTCTTCTTCCTGTTTGTTCACACACAAGACAATTAGCGTCACGCAAGAGCTCAAAAGTGTTCAATTAGAACTTGCTTGACTTTTAAAATGTCTTTAACATAAAAAAAAAAGCCTCCTTCAAGCTAGTTATCATGCCTGTGACCTTAACTCTCCACTTCAACGAAATGAAAATACCATCATGCCTTGAATAGATGATTTTTGCAGATTTGATTAAACATTGAAAGAATGATTGTGTTCTATTTTATGAATGTTTTTAAAAGACAAAAAAGTGACAATGACAAAATACAATCTGACGAATAAATGATTTTTACAGTGCATACAATATACAGACTTAGGTATGCCTGCAGTCTAATGTGTATTTTATGTAAAAATATTGCCTTTATAAAGATAATAATGCTCACTGTCAATGAGGTGTTTAACAATATGTTTATATTATATTATGCATTGCTGTTTCTAATATTGCTGTTACATAAGACTGTCCAAATATTGTACAATATCATCTCTTACCCAATGTTATTAATTCATATGGGTCATTCAGTCTTATTAAAAATATAATTTCTCATTCTATGATCCATACTCTAAATTAGTGTGAAACTGCCAGTGCAGAGGAAACATTTTTGACCGGCAAAAATATTCCAATGTATTTGCAAAGGTGTTCCAACTTTCTTGCAAGTATGTTTGAACGTACTTGTCAAAACTAAAAATAGCTTTTTTTTCCCCCAAATGCCTCGGGGCTTTGACTTTCGCATGTGCAAATGGAAAAATAAAAGCTTTATATTTGCTTGTTTATAATTAGTTTTTATGGTTTTGTTATTATGTCGGCAATGCATGATTTCCATTTGACATTCTTTTCCATAGCTTATGTACTTGCAAATACGTTTGTCCCAATTTTCCAGGTAAATATGTTTAGTCCACATAGGCAGTTTCACGCTTCTGTACTAAATAAATAATAATGTTAAAAAAAAGTTCAATAAAGAATGGTCAAATAAATATAAAGCACTTACTTAATTATGAAACATACCGCCACCAGCACGGCGATGAAAAGGAGCACCAGAACAGCGACCACGCTCATGATGATGATCAATACTTGGTCTGAGCGAGAGAAAACATTGGCCAAAGTTTCATTTCACTGTGTTCAAAGTAGAAATTGACCGCCTCACTGAATAGCAGAGTAAAACATACTTTTCTGTACAGTTAGCTCCGTGATGACCATGAAGTTTCCTCTCTCAGGCATGCAGTTGGACATGTTGAGGTAGAAGCTCTCTGAGACGCTGACTTTGTCGGCCGCCTCGTCCTCCCTGCGGCTGTAGTCCTCCTCCAGACTCTCCAACCTCTGCACCCGGATGTTGGTGTGGCGGTTGGCGCACTTGGGTTGGCTGAGGTTGACGAATTTCAAGTGCGCATCCATCTTCGGGGGGAGCGAGACAATCCAGGAGACGGTGGCGTATGACTGCATCCCCGCTGGCCAACCGGGCGTTGCCAAAAGGAGTCTTGAATCTCTTTTGGGGGATACTGTGAAAATGTACCTTTCTGTGTTGGACAGAAGAGATCGAGATCAACACACAGGGTTCGTACATATTTTCCCACAATCAAATCAAGCGTTGTCAGGATGGATTTTGGTCCTTTTAAAGCACTCTAAAAAGTGTGGCAATGTGAAGACATTTTGACCAATAGGTGTTTAGGAAAGTGCCACATTGTTAAAAACTTGGATGCAAACAGTTTGCTACCTGCTATCCCTTCTTTCAAACTCGCCATGAACAAAGGCTTCACAGACGATCTCAGCGCTTGGCCCCCCATTCTGGTGACGGTGACCGAAACGTTGCTCTGGATTTGGACCTTCTGAATGGCCCCCTGAGGACAGAAGTGGCCGACAGTCGTGCCGCCATCTTCCGTCAGAGTAATAACGCTGTCGTTACACAGCTGACCCGGCAGGGACTGCTGCAAGGGTCCGATTAAAGAGGTGAGCTCCACAGTGCCGTGGGCAGGAGGACGGAGGGTCCAGGTCACAGAGTTCAGGGGAGACGGGAGGCAGCTCGGCAATGGAGGAACAACAAGAGGCAGCGGAACCTTGGGGCAGTCTTTAAGTTGACTGCAACCTATGCAAAATTAGGAAGGACAGCACAAATGAAGACTTTTAGAGGAAGGTGGAGACAAATTGGAATCCCCATTTGGCATTAAGGTATTCCCTTAATCCACATTTTATGCATATATGTATTGATTTATACCCGTATGCCGTGTTCCAAAATGCAATAAATCCAATTTTTTCCCTCAATTTTTGACTCATATCAACATGAAAGGGCTGTGAATATATATGTAGATGTGCGCAAGTCAAATGTGGATTTACCAAAGATTCCAGTGGCTGTGACATTTATGTCTTGAGGAAGACAGTCCTGAAACGACAGTTGAGAAACGCTTCCGGATGGGATCGTGATCGCCTCCGTTATCACAGAGTTCATCGTCATTTCACATTCAGAGGCCAGCTTCAGTTTCTCGACATGCAGAGAAAGGCCCTTGGTCTTCTTCAGGTCCACGCTACAAAGCACTGCAGGGCACAGTTAAGACAGTGAAGTCGTTTTTTCTCCTCATGTATTCCGAAGGCAGACGTAAAACAAGATCGCGCCCGTCACTGGAGGAGTTTCCCGCTGAGCTGCTGTCATTCATGACTCAGCGGTGAAGCAACATAAGAGCTTCCCGAGAACGCAAACCTGGGGGCATCTATAAGTCATGCGCTATGTCATCACTACGCCTAAGTTGTCTCAAAAATGTATATTGATAAAGAAAATAAATAAAAATCACTCGCACAGTGGACGTTTTTCTTAGCTGTGAGATCATTTAAAAAACATAAAAAGATTGTCGGCACACAAGGCCTCCACATTGCGCACTTTTTTCAATGTTGCCATCACAGCCGGCACTGTTGTTACAACAGGATATAAAAATGGAAAATATATATGACCTGCATCAACATGTCGTATCTCAATTAGTCTTCCTAACTGTTATGTGTAGCAAAACTAAACATACTGCTTTGGAAAATTGTTTTGAGTTAGTGGTCATTTGCTAAAACAAAAATAGTCACTACAGAAAATGTGGAGTAATTACTCTGTACAACTCCCATTTAACGTAACTGTTACTAATAGCAGGAACTTGATTCTCTTGCGCCTTAGTAAAACAGTTCAAATGATATATTATAGATATTATATTATTATATATATTATATATTATTATATGTGCTTTTTACTGCTAATAATAAGTCTAATAATTCATTTTAGACAAGAAGATGCAAATAGAGGTATGGTGAGATTATGATTTCCGAACAAAAAGAAAAAGACAACAATATAAATATTCATTCCATCACAAATATCCTCATCTGTCAACAATAACCATTGCAAAGGTCTGCTAAAGAGCTAAAAAAAACAAAATATAAAACTGCTCAATATATTTTCAATGAAGAACCCAGTTAATCTAGGTGTTGATTAGGAAAAGAGCTGCATATCAAGAATGCTTTTTCCAGTTTTTCTAATATATAATGCATCAATCTGAATGGCAACAGTGGTAAAAAAAAAACGAAAAAAAAAAATCTAACTTTGATTCCCTGCTTTACACTACATTTAAACTATTTTAACACAATGCCTGACCAACTTATTCTATAAATATTGATGATGCAGCATGTGCAGTTTAAAGATGTTTGTAAAACTGTACACAAAAATGAGCGACTGATTGCCATATTTTAAATCCAAAGCGTGATGTGTAATGGCAAAACTCTCCGATAGTTGCGCAAATTATAAATCAGTTTATATACCTGGTGAGCTGGCCCTCGATGATGTCACCTTGAGTTTCAGGGAGAGTCCAGGAGAACCAGCCCGTCTTCTGTCCATCTCACAGTTCCTGAGAATCAGAGAAAAGTCTCCCTGATTCTGGACCGGCTGGGTGTCCGTCAGGCCCATCACCAGCGCCCGCCTGCCTTTGCTGTGGTACTCGGCCGCAGTTTCCTTCTTCAGACAACGCGGCTCCGTAAGGTCAAGGAACTCGATTGCTGCTCTTTGTTTACTCTTGAGCTCAAAGTACCACTCCATCACGTCGTCATCGGGAAAACTCTCAGGGAAGTTTGGAGAGAGCAACTCAGAGGAATATCTGCCTTGTGACAGAGATAATGTGATTCTGGCAAGAGCTAAAAGAGAGAATAAAAATTAGACTCAAGAAGAGCTGGAGAAGATTGCAATAGGAATCGAACTTACATTTGATGTCGTCTCCAACAGACACGGCAAAATTGTCACTTTGGACCTTCAGTCCTGGTGGGACATCCAGGGAGAAGCTACCCTGGTTTAGAATGTGGGCAGCGCTGATGGAGCCTGTCCTGCAGTATTTGCCAATGAGCACAGTCCCTGTCTTCTGGAAGGCCTTTAAGGTGTAGGTCTGCTTATCCGGACAGTTTTCAGATGGGGGAATTTGCCTCATACCATTGGTGAAGTCCACTTGGACTGACTTCGGTCCCGAGGCATTTAGGATCCAGGTGAACCTCCGGTGGAACTCCAACCACGGACTGAAACCTGAGACCACTTGCAGGCGGTCATCGCTGCATGCCTTTGTGGTACATTCTAAGTAGAGATATTTACAGAAGTGAGTTTAGGGTCGAGCTTAGGGATGGGAAACCTTTGTAAAATGTGCTATGAGGCCATATTTGTTTTTTAAAACGGACAGACAGGCTCGGTCATTTGTCTATGATGTACACAAAGAAAGTAACTATTTGTAAAAGATAGATAGACACGGAGAGAGAGAGGGAGAGAGAGAGAGAGAGAGAGAGAGAATAAATTAAAACATAAATTCACTTATTTTTAAATGTTCTAACAATTCATTTAACTATTTGACTGATGATTTATTCTACATTACATGTTAAATGTATATAGTGGACCCCTTATTCACGGGAGAAATGGACCCGGCCGGCCCACGAATAGCAAAAATCCATATAAACGGACATCCATGGAAATTCATTGGGAATAATAATAATAATAATAATAATAATAATAATAATCTCTGCTAAAACTCCAATATGGATTTCCCACAAAAAAATTAGAGGAAATTGGGTAAAATCCTTATTTAAAAAAAAATGAAAACAACTAAATTAATAAATGAAATTAGAAAAATATTGACAAAAAATTTAAAAATAAATATTGCCAAACCATGGGCATACGGGGTCTAATCATCTTTGAAAAAATGGTTCCAATTTTGTAATATTAAATTATACAATATGACAACTAGGTAAATTTACAAAAAATATATATTTTTTTAATTGTCATTTTAATGATCACATTTTATTATTACATATATTACAAGACTTGTGATAGTATAAATTGCTGATGTCCTGCAGAACCTCAGACCAATCCAAATTGTTTAAAATGGCTTGCTCTCTTTGACGATACAACGATATTGGTTGGACACACATGCTGTTTCTGCGGTCACCTGATTTTGGAGGTACAAGGATTTCGCCCACCACCATCGATAAGATTTAAAAAGACGTGTCTAGCCGTCTTTTCTACAAGGGAACATTCAGACAACAGTGAGGATTTGTAAATGTTACCTATTTTTCGTATGATCTCCACTCTGAATATATTTTCAGGTTGAGAGCAACTGAATTCCACTGAAACAGGGATGCCACCTTCGAACAATAGCGTCTCTTCGCAATTGCGCGTTGCCCCAGAGCACACTTTGCATAATGAGCCTTTGGTCAGCCTGCTGATGTTGACAGTGGTGCCTCGGTCAGGGATGAACTGGATCCCTGGAAATCATTAGAAGAGAAAATGAGGGCCTGCATCTCATTCCCATTATACCAGTGACCATACTGGATACTCTCACTTTCCAATCTCAAATGCTTTCCAAAATGTGCAACTTGCAAAGGGAAGCTTTTCAGTCATAATTGAGTTGACATGAAAAATACCTACGCCAAAGCTTAAATATACGTCATTTGTGAAATAAATCGATGAATGTCTATGATCAAATCAGGTATCTGCAGAGCCAAAATGTCTTCTGTATACAAGGTAAAATACATTCAACTAGTTTTTATTGACCACTTGTCCTTATTTGGGTCAAGCGTACAATAGATTGATCACCCGCCAATCGCAGTACAAACCATTCGCACTCACATTTACACCTACGGGCAATTTAGAGTCTTTGGGCAATATAGCAAACTTCTTTTTTGTAATGTGGGAGGAAACTGGATTACGTGGAGAAAATCCACACAAGCATGAGGTAATCATTCAAACTCCACACAGGAAGTCTTAGCCTAGTTTCAAACCCAGAACCTCAAAATCTTTAGGCTAACATCTAAGCTAATTTTTAATTGTCCACTCACATTAACCGATTTAAATTTGATTAGATGTTAGTTTGTCCCTTTATACCAGGGGTCTCAAACTAAATTTACCTGGAGGCCACTAGAGGCAGACTCTGGGTGAGGCTGGGCCGCATCAGGTTTTCCGCAAGAAAAAAATAAAAAAAATGTAATATTCTCAAATGTCTTTATTTTTATTTTTTAACACAAAATAAGATTTAAAAATAAATAAGGAATTAATAAGAAAATAATTAAGGAATTAATAAGAAAATTAATCAGTAATAAATAATAATAATAATAATAAAAATAATGAGTCAAATGTCTGTATTAACAGTTCTTTAATCTTCTTCTGAACATGAATTGTCCTGAACATGAGTGGAACATTCATCAATCAAACCCCTACTAAAACATCGGAAAAAAATTACAATCCCACCCTCGTTTTAAAGCTGAAGATGTGCTCAACAATAATTCACGGTTCAATTTTATCCACTGTGACCAGGTAATCCTACGTTTTATAATTAGTCCCGTCTGTGCTAGTGCTGATGCAAAGCTCCGTCAGACTGCACATCCTGTTCGCGCATGGGTCTCCTGTCAATCAAATCAAAATCTTGTCAAATTGCAGAGATCCTAAGCATAGGGATGAGTAGGCCTACTTCTGTAGTTATAAAGCTTTAATTACAATGTAAAGTGCCAGTCATATCAAATTCGCGGGCCGCACGAACATTAAACTTTCATAATAAGGCGGGGGCCGCAAACCATCATCCCGCGGGCCGCAAATGGCCCGCGGGCCGCGAGTTTGAGACCACTGCACCACTGTATAAAGTTTATACTTTACAAACTTGTCATATATGATCATGAGCTTGTCCATGTTTGAAATTCAACGTTTTATAAGATATTTTTTTATGTGTTCATATATTTTGAGGTGATGACATCAACGTGTCGATTATCCAGATTTCCATACAATTTACCCATGACTCAAAATCAACATTGGGGTTGATAATGTAGATCAATATCGTATTGACTCAAAACCAGCATATCACTTGGCTTGGCAGATGTTAAAAAAAAAAAGAAAGAAAAAGGCTACACCAATACCAACACTAACATTTCTTAATAATGAAACTCATTTTCATTATGGTCCTGTTTGGTTTCGTTCACCAAGCAGTAAGTCAACACAACCACAGCACTACTTTGCGCAAATCGTTAACCGTAGATAACCAAAAATAATCTGCGTAATGCCTCGGTTACCGCAACCAACACCACCGTACTACTACTTTCCTTTCCCAGTGCAAATGTTTTATAGTTTAACAATATAGCTCTGAACTTACCTGAAACCGCCGAGACAAAAAGGAGACAACAAACTACGTCTCTCAAAGACGGCATGTTGCCCAACAATTCACAGGTACTGTCACTTTTGTTCCCGAGTAAAATTATTGGACCTTTGAGCATGCTGCCCTCATTGTGTCTTCGTCGGGGGACAGGGGAAAAATGTGTTCGTCAACTGCAACCCGTTGATGAGGTTACTTTGTATCTACTTCCTGGATCTGCGTGAGTTTGTGCGTGTGCGTGTATGTGCGTGAGCGCGTGCGTGTGCGCGTGTATTTGTGTGTGTGGTAAAGGCGTGGTAATCTGCAGGTAAACCGACTGCTTTTCGAGGCGGTTGCAGTTTGCACACATTGCTTTTGTTTGTTAAATTAGAAGCACATATACGTGCGTGGGGCAAAAAAAAATTAAAAAAGAAGAGTAAATGTTGACCTGATTCATATCTACTACTTTGATAACCCCAAACGAAAAAGTACAATCTCTGAAATGTATCCAATTACAAAAGTTACAATTATTGCAGTTAATTATCTATGTTAACCCGCTTTTATAACTTGTCACTTTAATGGGAGAGTCAACCAATACCTTGTGTCAAGCAATACCAAGTTTTAAAGCTAAATTAGCTAATGATGATTAAAATAAGGCTTTACTTGTGTGTTTTTCTAGGTGGAGAATCCGTGTCGGTGGTCTCTGTATTTTTTTGGCCTGGGATGAGTTTTGAACCTGAGCCTTCTACCTTACCTCCAAGCACATCAAATATCTATACTAACACGCCTATTCAATCAATATCTATCTAATAACATGATGAAACTAAAACACAATACCTGAGTACAATGACAATAAAGGGCTTTCTGATTTCTGAAATACATCATACTCAACAGAGATGCTACAGACCTCCTTTTTTTGGTTCTGTCAAGTGTAAGTTAGTTGTAGTGCTGTTCATGTGATGAGCAAATTCTGACTTAATTTTTGGCTGGCGTGTCAACCCTGCCAACAAGGCCGTGACATGTAGGCATGTTGGTTTGCCGCTGCTCCAGCTTGCTGACGTATTGAGTCTTCAAATTTGGGGTTGGGATTGTCAAGGCATTGGGTAGATAAGATTACATTTACAAAATTGTACAAAAAGATATTTATTTATTCAACACCAGAGGTTGGGCCGCCAAGACTTATGCTATGGAATGATTACACTAAATTTTTGGAAATTAATGAATACAGTTCATCTAAGTTGTAAATGTAAGTCAGCGTTCCTGATATTGTAATTGGGCCATCAGAGAAGGCCGTGGCTGCATACCACTAAATAGGCTAATTTTGTCACTGCATAAAGCAAATAAAATGTTTATTTTATTGTGTGCCATAAAAAAAAAAAAATCACATTAACCAATGGCCCCCTGTTTTGTACTTACAAACAACTCAGCAGAAGTGGAGCCTTTTCTGCAGATAGGTCTAGCAGATAAAGTCCCTTTTAAAGTGCACAACAGGGAATCGCCTTGGGTCGCTTGATAAAATGCATATGAATAGTTTGTCATTTATCTGCATTAATTGCCGCATTTAAAATGTATTTTTTTCCCGAAATTCAGTTATATTCACCATGGAAACCTTCAAGCAATACATACAGTACTCATTGGTAAAAGTCAAAGTCAGTAAAAGCCTAATTACCGGACATCTATGAAGATGCTGAGCGATTATCCTTCGATGCGGTTGTGTTAAGAGTGATTTTTTTCCCTCCCCGATCTTAAATCTGTTGATGTTATTGGGGTCAACACCGAGTTCAAGGCAACCATAGACTCTATGATTGTGACCTGACAATTGCAACTGTTGCAGGCCACATTTTGTTTTCTAATAGTGTGGCTTACTTGACCAACCTGTCAGTAGTCCAAACCTGTCACCCAATGAGAATGTGTGGTTCATTTTTATTCATAAATAAATAAATAAATAAAGTTTATCGGTTTGAACGTTGTATTTAATATTCTTTAGTCGTTTATTCAGTGAATGAATATATGTTGAAAAAGATTAGCAAATTATTGTAGTCTGATTTTAATTATGTTTTACAAAACCTTCCAAATTCATCATAATTCTGTCTCTGGTGTATATCGTTATCAGGATATTAAATCAGCTACTGTATATCAGGATATTAAAAAAATGTCCATCGCACAGCAGAAACATATTTTGTATTATCAAATAATATTACTATGATAATGATCACTAATAATTTTACTTATTTTGTTCTCTCACCCAATGAGAATTGATGAGAGAATTGAAAATGAAACCGATCGATATCGATGTTGGAATGGGAATCACTCACATTGCAGAAATTGTAGACACAGGACATTTTCCCTTCAGCAGAGGGTCAGATTTAGTCATCAATCAAGGTTTTGTCATTGTCAGAATTTTCATATTTCCAAGCAGGCATTTGCCTTTCAAGATGTGTTCAGGTACAATGAGAAAAGCTAAAAAAAAGAACATTCCTAGTTTATAAAATAAACAATAGATAAAATACATCATATAATGTTTTATTGTCATGTATGTTGTTTATATTGTTACATAAATACAAATAAAGCACATACTGTATATTGAACTTGATATTACAAATCTAGCATCATAAACATTGAAACCCACTGAAACAACTTCGTCAGAAAAGGCGTACATTTTATATAGAGATTATATACGTATATGTGCAGTGCAAAAGTTCTACACGAGGTATAAGGCAAACATTCTAAAAAGTTTCAAAACTACAAAGACGATTTAAAGAGAAAATTGTGCACATGTTACGTTGGCATATTCTAGGCTATACAGGCCTACAAGTATACAAAAACGAATTGGTATTGGTCCCACTAGAACCCACGCAGTACATTCATACCTTGATCCTCTGGTTCATTGAAATTGCAAATGTCAATAAACAGTTGTTCATTCATTGTGGCGAGAAGTATAATGGCTACAATTAATATAAGGTATAGGCAGCATGGGCTCGTCAGATCAGATCAGTCATCTGGGTCTTCTCTGCTCCATCCCATTAGGTAGGAAGCCTGCAATGATAGGAACCGGCCATATGAGAGCAGCAACACTCCACACGATGATGACCAGAGTCATAAAACAAGCCACAAGTGTGGATTCGATCGGCTTTCTGTTCAGCCTCCAACTTTTGTCACCCTTCAGCTCGTCGAGGCTGAAATCCACGCAGCAAAACGTGACCTGATCTCCGCTCTGCTGGCCTCTCGCCCTGCCGGGGCTGAGCCTCCTGTAGCGGGACAGCCCACAGCCCACGCACAGCCTCAACTCTTGCTGACCCCCGGTGGTCCCCAGATGCTCGATGACCACGGGCGAGATGGCCCGGTTGAAAGAGGCGGAGAAAAAAGCCCGCCCGTGGTTGTTGGTGGTGTAGATGAGCACGTCACATTGGAAGCCGAAGCTGCTGTCCCAGCGGGCCACCAACGAGGAGGGCAGCAGTCTCTGGACGCTCACGTTGCATTGGGACGGCGTCTGCAGGGACGACGCGTCCGGGGACGCTTCGCTTCCTTCCGCGGACCTCTTGGACAGACGCACGTCCACTCCCAGATCGGCCAGGAACCTGTTGGATGAGTTGACGGGCGGCAGCAGCATGTCCTCGTCGCTCCAGCCCTGGCATCGCTGGACAAGTCCGACTACCGCGGTCAGAGCCAGCAGCAGGGTCGGACACTTGTTCAGCATGGCCCGGGGCGCGTGTGTCCTGCTCACATGGTGCGTGGGACGAACCGCTGGCGATTTTTAACCGCGCCGATCCAGATGGAGAGATTCTATCCTCGACTGGTGCGAATGGAAACGTCCAATGGCTGTCACATGCGCGCAACCCCCTCCTCCCTCCCTTTGGATATCCTCCTCATCCAACTGTGTCCTGCGCGCCTGTGGCACCGTGTGCTCCCCTCACCCCCTTTTCTCCTCCTCGCTGCCATTCAACAAAGGAAAACCGAAAAGGAACGAGAGGTATAGAGAGTCATGTGCTGTGTGTATATTTAACAAAATTAATTGGAACTGTTTTTTTTAATGCCAGAATTGTTTGCCATGCTGAACAGTGGTGAAAAGTAACGAAGTAAAAAAAAAGAGTTACTCGACTTATAGATTTTTTTTTAGTTATGTATTGGCTAACTGAATTGGGTGTTTCTTCCCATGACAGCCTCTCACTGTTACTCCCTACATTTGAAAACACATACGGTATCCGGCGTTATACGTATTTTGTCGTTGATTTAGGCAGGATAAAACAGGAAAAGCACAACATGGAGGATCAACGACGATGGCAATAGAGTTGGAAAAGCAAGATATTCCCAGTCCATAGTCTTATTTAAAATATATTTTTGATGGTGTTAACTACATGACTGATTAGTGGCGAATAGGTGTCTTGTGCCTAAAAAAAACAATGATATCTATTCTAAAAAACACAAGTAGGCACAAGTGTGATTTTTTTTCCAAGTTGGCCTTCTATTATTAACCACAAAAGATAAAAAAAATGTTTCTTGCATTTAAAAACGCTTGCTGGCGGTACCTTGTGTTAACCGGTAAAAATCCCTCTTTAAAATGAGCAATTTGTTCCTCAATTAAAGTAATGATTAGCAAAATTGTTCCTTAAAGAAAAAGTTGTTTCGAGCCTTGCTCAAAATTCTTCAAGTGAACCTATTGTAAATGTGCAAGTTTATTTATTCTGGCAAAGCTGGTATATATTCTATATTCCCTATTGGTTGCACAAAAATACCAGATGTAGTTTGTACCATATCATGATTTTCCCGTAGATGCAAATAAACACTTATTAATTTTAAAGACAAACAACCAGTCAGGCTTCTGCCCTTTTTCTGAGATCTTACACTTCTCAAAACAGGGACAAGACATCTATTCAACAATAAACTTAGTGTCCTTTCACGTTACCTCTTGTCTTCTGTGGAAATGGAAGGAGTTGAAAATAATAACGTCAGCATTATATTCACAATTATGTATTGTGTCTGAAAAAGACAATGAGCTATTGGCAGAACTGGATCGTCAAACAGGAATAACAAAGAGATGATTAGTCATGCACGCACTTTTCTCTTAGCCGCTTGAGCCAACAAACATCACTTGAAGGAGCTGTTTATGTCTGCTGTTTAAATAGTATCATTTGCGGTTGAGGACCTGCCTTTGAGGATTTGACATGATGGTCAGCTGAAGTGAAAAACACTTTGGCCCCAATTTGCACCTGAAAGCACTCGTCCGCTTCTTCTGTTTTAATTATGACAGCAAACCTTTTTGCTTGCAGACAATCGTGCGCTTGTTTAGTTCCAGTTCTGCACACTCAGACATTTTCGCTCTTTCCAAACATGGGTCCCTCCGTCTCAGATATGCCATTGTGAACCGAGCAAAAATGTAAATGGTTTTCTTGTTCATTAATTATGCTATAAAAATGTAAATTGGTTTGGTGACAAAAATACAAATGGGACTAAGATAAAGTCTCTTGTGCCAAAGGAGAATGCATAAAAGATTCATTGACTCAAAGTGTGGCTCTTTCCACAGGAAGCCGAGATGAGGAAGCATTTGTGGCATGTGGCTGGCCGGCAGCTCCTCTGTGCTGGATCAGACGCCATTAGTCTGAAAAGCAGACTCTGACTTAATTAAAAACCAAGAATTAGCTCTGTGCATCCTCATAACCGCAAAGTTCAGCTCCGCTCTCACATCAGAGTCTGGTGAAACCCCGATTTGTCTCGTGCGGGCCTGTCATATCACCAATCACTGCCAGGACTCATCACCACGGCAACCAAATGGTGCTCTCCCCGGAGGTGCGAGAACAGTAGAGTCCACTGATGAGGAACAATACAGTATGTTCAGTGGAGGAAGACAACTCTAATATTTCACTGTCGCCGTTTAGTCTGATTCAAGACAACAATATCTTGCAAAGTAGTAGCAGAAAAATGAGTGAACATGTAAATCGGTATATGTTACATAAATCAGCTGAAGCGACAAATAGCATTCATTATTAAATATTGAGTTTATGACATGACGAAAGGACAGCACGGTGGGCTATTGGCTATCAGTTCTGCTCCACAGCCAAAGGTTCTGGGATCTGGTTCTGAATCTTGTCTGTGTGCCCTGGCGATGTTTGCCTGTGCTTGTGCAAACTATCTGTGGGTTTGCTGGCTTGCAGCCGTTTTCTCCCAACTGTGCTGATCTCATATCTAAAATGTGGCATTGAAGTCATCAGCTGGTGGTTGCACATCAGTAAAGTTGTTTTCAAGTTTGAAATTTCCATGGAGTAGCATCAGATGCTTCCTCACGCGTCACCATTGGAAAAAAAATCGACAGGTACTCCTGTCAACGGCAATTAATGATATATACTTTTTTTTTACCAGTCCATTTTTACAGCTTTAAAGCATATCTGTACATCTTTGACCCCCCCCCAAAAGGTAGCCTTGCTAAACATCCCCATATACACCCTAATATTTGCAGAGTCAATGGATGTCGTGGTTGTTGCAGCGGTGAACATCAGAAATGTTTTATGGTTAAAAAACAAAATCCAAACATTCAATTACTTTTCAACTTTTGACAGCAAAAATTATTCTTCAGGTGGCCATGCACGTCAAATGAACAGACGCCAATGATTACACATGGGGACTAAAGGCCTATCCCAGAGGGCTCTGAAAATGCTCTTTGTGCGCACCCCTCCCAATCTTATTAGTACAAGCAAACTTTTTACTTGCATTGAAGAGCCACTTCAAACAATCTGTTGTAGCAAACGACAAGCAAGATCAGAGTGATTGATAGTGCTGAGGCTTTAAAATCTTCCTCTACCCACTCATCTGACCCTCCAACATATCATGCATCCATGCCATACTTCTCTCTTCCATGTGAAGAGATAAGTGAAGGCCACACGAGTCTGTCAATGTGAAATACATCCAGGGAATAACATCACACTTATCTGGGAATGACAGTCAGGGCATGCAGAGACCCATCAGGAAGCTCCTTGCTGTTCTCGGGAGCTGAGATGGTGTGAGATTGCTTCTACGTGGCGGGACAAACACCGCCAACCCACCTCTCATTGATTGGGAAGTGCGCGTTGTTCGAGGTCACCTTGGACAGGTAAATGCAAGCCCCCGCCCAAATGCATTCAATGATCAGTTTTCCTCACGTAACGCACCGCTGCTCCAGCAGCTCCATGCGGTCATTTGTCTTGTGGTTCTCTGCTCGTGAAAACGTAATCGTTCCCAGAAAGAAGCAGAGAGAAACGCCAGGGTGATTATCGTTTTTTTGTCATGGTGGGAACAGGGGAGGCGGATGTGGGTAGAGTAGGATGATTGGTTCCTTTCAAAAGAGATTTGTTTGAAAAACAACCAACAATCTGCTGAGACCCAAAGGCAACAGAGCAATTCACAAATGCTCCGTTTTCACCCCCCGCCCCCCCCCCCCAAAAAAAACACAGCTAGAAAGACTTTGTGTACTCATACGCAGCTATTTTGGGCTGCTCGTTAGAGAAAAATGAAAATAAGTGAAACATTGAAACAAGGATGGACTTTTGAAAATAGGATGAGACTTTTCTCTGAAGTAATTCCATGCCTTGTTTTTGTTTTTAGTGTGTTGTTGCTCTACAGATTTGCGGCATCAAACTTGCCAGCTGAGACAGCATGAAGCTGACCTGTCCATTCCATATATTTTATTTTTATCTTTTTCCCTCATGCCCCATCTTAAAACTTTTGTATGGATTACAAACACAGGCAGACACAGCAATCATATTCACTGAGGGTTGTTGAACAATCAAAAAAAATCTGATCGGATCTCATGTTAAGTTATGTTATCTTATCGAGATGGTCAAAGGTGCAATTAATGTGTCTATCCACATTGGCAGGCCAAATCTTTTGATAGTCTACAAAGATATGGATTCTGATGGCAGTGTTATGAATACATTTCTCCTATTTTGTAGCAAACCAAAATATGCTCATGAATATACAGGTCCTGGATCTGATTTGATCGTGTAAGTGTTGTTGCCAGGGTAGTAGACAGTTGCTTGGATACTTAAATATGTGAGAGAAGACGTAGATGGGCTAATGCATTAGGCAAAATGATTATGTGTGAAAATGGAGTCAGTGAGGACGTCATTTTAATGCTCCCATAAAGTCAAAGAATATTAGTAAAATAATTCTCACAATGTGTTCCCTTTTGCGTGATGGAAATTGATATAGTTGGCTTGTAAAGATGTTTGGTAACAAAAAAAAACAAATCCCTCCACAGCATGGATTATGTTATCCTTCTGACTGTTTGGTGTGGTTCCAATACGAATCCCTCTCTTTTATCTGTTCATACATTAAAGGGACACTTGGTTGGGCTGAACATTGGTGCTTGTTTAATGGGTATACATGTAATAATGCCATCATGACTAAAATTTGCATCCCTAAATGACTCTGTAGAGATTTAAGTTTTTTTTTTTGTGATGAGATTTACGACAAATTGGCACGTCCCCTTTTGGAGTTTGGCTTCTTTTTTTTTTCGTCTCAGCTGCGTCACAGCAGGGAGGCAAGTATTGAAATATTGCTTGGTTTATCAGTTCTATTGTCTAAAACAGTGTTTGATCGCCACCAAAATTCAAATGCACGTTACTATTCTTGTCCAATTCAACCTGTGAAAGTATAAAAGCGTTCTGCGCAAAATTTTTGATTCATCGACATCAAAGGTGAGCTCATAGGTTCCCCTCCACAAAGTCAAAAATACCTTGTCGATCATTTCTCCACTTATCATTATTTAGTTACTGATTACTCCAAAAAAAAGATAAAATCTAAAATGATAGCTTATTTAATTTTCCTGAAAAAAAGGATACATTAAATTGAACTTGTTATTAAAAAAATATCCATCTTGGCTGGATGAGCCCTTTAAGGTTTGTAATGTGCTTTTCCTTGAGTTTTAAATGCACATCTCATCTTACAATCAAAAATATTTCAGTATTTCTTTTCTGGATGTTGCAAGAAATGAAAAACAGCGGGTGCAGTTATCAATTAGATCATGATAAAGTGTTGAAGAAAAAAAATCTGATGTATAGATCTGTAGGCCTCTTATCGAGCTTAGTGTGGAGAATTTACGCTTCCACTGTGGTCGAAACCCATTGGCCCTTCACTCCTCCGCCTCATCCACACCCGGCCGGCTCTGCCTGAAGCAAAAGTGCCCACTTGCCGCTGATGTATGACTGCAGGGCTACAGAATAGTGACGTCTCATGTTTATCTTCCAGATGTCAGGCTACCAGCGTCACGCTTTGCTTTCGCTCGCAGTGGACTGGTTGACTCTTTCACTACTTCTTCCTGCATTTTAGATCAGAGATTGCCTTCTTCCTCTGTGATGAGCAGCAGTGCAAATGGAGCTGATCTCTCAGTCACCAGTCTCTCCACAGTGACATCAAAGAAATGTTCCTCTCATAAGGAAACCCTCCTGAGAAAGCATTTTCTGGTAGCGGCAGTAAATGAGTCAGTCGTATTTCATGATCTGTACTGAATTTCGCTGAGCTCGTTTACTTTAGTTATTTCAATAAAAATTGACAGGAGTGCACTAGAAAATGCGAAAGCCCCGAATGCTAGTATATAATGCCACCATTTGTTTCTAAAGCCTTTAATACACAGCCTGTCAAAGCCAGCATAAGTCCACCATTTTATAGGTTGTTGTTGTGTGTGAACAGCACAGACACAGAATGGGGTGCCGTATCAGGGCCTTAAAGGTAGGACAGCGCTATTGACTCAGAGCATGTAGTAGTTCTGTAAAGGGTTTGAAGTTTCATCCTAAATATTCACCTCTTCTGTCATGTTGTGCTGAAGACAGTAGACGTTGTGTGTGTTCTGTAAGCCATGTTGCTGTGTGAAAAATGTCAACTTTTCTGACTATATTTAAAAGACAGAGGCAATAAATGCCTCTGAGATTACAAGTAAATACCGCAATGTTGTCACTTTAATGCCGGGTGGCAACCTATTGCGTACGCTTGTTTCTGTGTTTGTATAGATTACTTTGTGCTTTTCAATGTTTCTAATAGTAAAAATGTGGAAAATCAAAAATAGAGTAACATAGGCCGGAAACCAAAACACTGAAATAAATGATAGGTAACGCCTAAAAAATAAAAAAAATAAATAAGTAGTTGCATAGCTTACTAAGTGAATAAAATATGTATTGAAACAACACAGAATTTGACCCAACATTTGGGTCAAATATTTAACTCATTTATCGAGTTAAAATCGACCAAATTAATTGTATAAACAAACAAACCGAAGTTAATACATTATCATACAATATCCATCTCTCGAGCTATAGGAACTAAGATGGAACTTCTGGTTATAAACGTGTATATATGCATTAATATTAATGTTTCATTTTATAAATTAATATAAACAAGTGTTTATATTAACACAAGGAAATAAATAATAAATTAGTACCTGGAGCATGCGTCTGAATGAAGCAGAATATATTATTTCTCCCTACTCAAGGAGCTCCCATGTAATTCGTACTAGTAGCTTTTTGTTCTTCCTTTTTCGGCAAGATATTTCGGCAGATAATATAGAAATGCATTAAGTCGTATTGGTTTTAAGCCTAATATTTGATGATTTCGGAATAAGATCACATCACATTACAGTACTGTCCATACTTTTTCTTGACGCAATGCTCATGAGACGTTCCAGACAGCGTCATCATTGTCCGTCTCAATAAAGTTTATTCAAAACAAGATGGCAGCGCACATGATACAGCCGTACGCTGTGGACACAGGTCATTGACAGCTACATTTGAGGCTGCACATCATATTTGCATTATGGAGTTTTTAAACATGTTACAGCCAACGACGCGGATATAAAGCAAACAAGGTAAAACGCTTCGTACTTCCGCTCGTCGGCTTGTGAATGTCGCAAGAAAGACGCGAGTGTCAAGAAACCATCAGTAACTCTTACTTTGACTGCACAATACTCGCGTTATAACTAGCTGATTAATAGTTGAATAGGTGGTCTGAAAGAGAGGTATTATTTTAGCAATAGAACCCATATGTTGTTGTTGCACTAATATAGAATTGCACTGCATCGAAGCTGTTTCGGAGTCATAACATCACACACACTTTACCTAATTTCCAGGCGTGGTATTGACTTGTCAATTTAAAATAAAACACTAACTTTAATTCTGCTTTTATGATGCCTAAGTCGTCCACCGCTACCCTCTTAGCCTACTTCTTTCAATTATGTCGATGAAACTGTTCATAACCCAATTTTCAATTAGTTAAAAGCAAGTATACACAATTAGTTATTCTTCTTACAGGAATTCTGTTTTTTCGGCTACCTGCCTTTTTTTCCCTTACCGAATAGTTGAAAAAGTAGTCAGAATGACACAACCGATGCCAATTTACTCCACGTAAAACCTTGCGAAAATGTTAATTTATAAATAATAATAGAACAATAGGAATGTGAAACATAAAACATGGGCACATCATGAATAAAATGAAACAGTTTACATGGTTTTGTAGCCACTTGTTTTTTTTCAGGAGATTGTGAGCAGTGGTCACCAGAGAAACATTGTCTCTCACCCTGTCATGGCTGCAGTGCTTCTTGAAGGACACAAACCCACATGCCGGTTAGCAAGGACATCGCACATGTGAAATTGTCACACAGCTTAGTTTGTTAATCTATTAGGCCGCTCTGCTTAATCAAATTGCCATTTACATTTTGCAACTTATCTTTTCATCAGATTTTTCTTTGTAGCTTTTATTAGAGGTGGGATTCACTTTCCCAGAATGCTTTCATCTACTTCATAGAAGTGCTCATGTATTCAGGCTGGAGCTTTTCATAAAATTGTGCATGACTTCCAAGTATTAGCGATTACGGACCTCATTCACATTTTCATCTCAGCATCACTCTGGTCGGCTAACAATATCAGACACTGAAGAAAGTCCTCTGGTTACCATGATAATGTTTTTTTAACTATCAGGGATGGACATAATTATCCTGTAATTACAATCTGGACTGGTTGCCAGCCAATTGCAGGGCATACAAAGACGAACAAGCACTCACACTCTCAATAATACCTCAGGTCAATTTAGAGTGTTCCATTAACTTGACATGCATCGCCTGTGGGGGGGGGGCAAAGGGGAGTACAGGCTTAGAACGACATTGAAAGAGAGTTGCGCATGAACTTTACAAGTATAACTCTTTTTTTTTCACATATTGGGTACCTGTTGTGACTTTGAGTATTGTTCCGTTCCATGAGCGTATGTGTTTCCACAGCCTCAGTCCTGAAGGCGATGCTAATTTCTATTAGCATGTCAATGGGATATTATACACTGACTTTAGCGCCTGTGCTGTTAAAAAAAAAATGCCTGTGCCTATGCCTTCCTCTGCTATCATTTGTATTGTTGTTGTATTGTATATCATTGCTGCTACTGGACAGTGGACAGCAAAATTACCTCATTGGATCAATAAAGTACCTACCTAGCCTTTGCTCTAGCCTTGACTTTCATCTCAGTTTTAGCCTTTTAGATATAAGGTATTTAATCATTTGATCTATTAGTGTTCAATAGAATTTTCCCTAGGACATCACATGTACTTCCAGGTGGCAGAAGATGGCTTGAATGATGGTCTTAACCTCCTTTTCCGCTGTAGCTTGCATGTGTAACGTGTAACTCAAAAAGTAGTTGGTACATGAAGTAAAATGTTTCGGAAGGGAGCCATAACAGCAGTCGTAATTTACATTTGAACAAGCTAAGTTGATTCAAAAATAGGTGTGGTCGAAATTCAGACGTAGTTAATAGTTACAGTTTATGAACTGGCTAAGTAATTGACTTTTCTGTTGGTCAGATTAACGGTACAAATGTATGCCTGATGCTAAAATGGTCGATGAGCAGGTCAGTCATTAGGTTTAGCTAAATTACTCAAAGACAATCCAACAAAACCGCCACCCCCACAGGTTCTGCTTGATTATTTTTCTTTTTATTACGAAATTGCTAAAAAGCTAAACCTTTTGGGGTATATATGAATCACAAGTTTTTGTCTCCTTTTTCAGTTCATGTTGTCAAGTTTTGCCAACCGCAAGTGGCCTGGCGCCCATTTTTTAGAAACATTATGAAATGAGCCATTAAATTGACATGCCCGCTTCAATTTCTTCCAATTTACTGCATTTGTCTTTGTTTTCTGTGACAGAATCATGAAGTTGTTAAGAATATGGATGCTTCCACATCCTCAGCAAGTTGTCCATTCTCATCAAATAAGGACTGCTTTCCTGAACCGTGTCTACCGCCAGTTGTCCCCCGCAATCCGCTCGCTGTTCAGTGAGACCGGCGTGTGGGAAAAGGACTATCGGACAGAGACACGATGCAGAGTGGAGCAATGGTGGCATCCGCGGATCATGGCGCATTGGCGCAAGGACTCACTGGAGAAGGTGCAGCAAAAAATAAATGAAAAATCGGAGACAGACATAAAGTCTGTATTTTTGATCAATGCTGTGATATTGTAACTAATTTCTGGGTCAATAGAGCACAAAATGATCACACGCATTAGCTTGTAGTACTGTACAAACTTGTTGTTACCTGTTCCATGATTATGAGTAGAAATAGTTAATGCGATAGCTCTCAAAAGTGAAAAAAATAAAAATGCAGCAAATGGAGTGACCGTGAGGCAAATGTATGGTAACAAAGTGTATTCATAAAAAAAAAAAAGATTTGGAGGGGGTGAATGAAAATCCGCCCCATACATTTCAGTGTTGTAAAAGGTTTTCTTGAAATTACATGATTAACCAACAACTAGTCACCCGAGCCAAATGATATTCCACTGGCTGATTATACATCCTAATAGTCTGATGGTGCAGGCGACAGTGATGAAGTGCGCTCATGATAGCTCTGGTCCTAATTAATTTATTGAAAAATTCATGGCTCAGGTTTCCTGTAATCATGTATAGCCTGATGTATCTGGCACTTGCTCGGTTGCCACGGTAACAGTGTTGTGACTGTAAACCATCCATTCAACGATGTAACGGCTCAGAATCTCATCTGACACTACAATCAGAGCGCGTTGGAGCCTCTCACAGAAATACAAAAGTCATTGCTCTTTCTGTGCATGTGATGAGTTATTTTTCTTCTTCATCCCTACAGCCTCTTTGAAAGAACATGCTTTTGAATGCCAGAGTTCTATTGCATTGTACTATATATGATTTACAACAGACTAAAATTCTAGTTTTATCATCTCAAGTTCCTACAATATTCATGACTCTGGACGCCTTTTTCATTCCAGGATCCAAACCGGGAAAAGTTCTATGTTCTCTCCATGTTCCCATACCCGTCTGGACGACTGCACATGGGCCACGTGCGAGTTTACACAATCTGCGACGTCATTGGCCACTTTCAGAAAATGAGAGGTTATCAGGTTTGTGAGGTGTTTTTGTTGTATCCTAAACATTTGTCTTTGGTCTTTCACTTGTATGACCACATAAACAATAAATGCAGTGCTGCTTTCAGCATGTAGGAAGAAAATATTTGCAGGTGTTTTGTTGGTCCGAGTTCAAATTTTCCTCATTACTGAAGACATTAATAAATGACATCCAAGACTGACACACAATATAAATAGCATCCGCATTTGTCCACAAGAACAAATTGATTATTGCTCTTATTTTGTATGCAAATATTTTCTGCAAAATGTGGCGTTTTACAATAATTATTGGCATTATGTACAGTGGATTTAAAGAGTGACACACAACCCATTTCAAACATAATTTTCTTGTGAGTTAAAAAAATAGATGAAGAAAAATCATTTGTGAATTATAACATGTATACAACTTAATTAAAAAAAAAACAATATTTTTAAAAGGACAATAAAAAATAAACAACGGACATAATGTGGTTGCACAAATAATTCTTGCAAAGTGAAAATAGACAAGACATATTCTGTATGTCATGTAAAATTGTGGCATCCAGGGAAGATGCATTGTCAGTATGTGAGCATACTTGGCTAGCTAATTGCATCATGTACTGCTAGAAACGCAGCAAGTAATCAAAGCGAGTCACAATTGCGCGGAATAACCGCTGATGTGAATGAAGGCGTTTAAGTTGTGACATAGTGCGGGAGGGGCGAATCATGATAGGTGCCCAAGCGCGTCACTGGGTTCTGTTCTAGCTACGCCCCCAAAAATCAGGAAAATTGAAATGCTGATAAAATTTTAACGCTAAATTTTCACAATTGAGTACAAGGATAATGCAATCATTGAAAAATGTAAGACAGGTTACCAACATGACCTGACTACTTGGCAGTGGTTTTCTAGACCCAGCGATGTAGCCGTCCTCTTAGGAAGTCATAGTTATATAGTATTTACACTTAATATATATTTTTCCTTCTTTTTAATCTTTGTTGCTAACCCAAGTTTAATAACGCGCCCAAGAAAATTTTCCGAGCGATCTTCCAATTTTAATTAGCGGCATACAATACAGAGAGGCTTGAGTTTTCAAAGATCATTTTAATAATATTCTACTGTCAGGTCACACAGAGGGTTTTAACATAACAGAAAGTGTTTATTAATACGTGAATTTTTACCTTTAAATAAGTCGCGATTCGCGTGCCATCATTTAAAGTGGCTCTGATTAACCCCAAACAAAGTTAAGCTTTTCTAATAGGCTTTTCTCAACACGTTCGCGTTTTCTATCAGAAGCCCATTTTTTTTGTGCTAACACTGAATGTTATTTGGAATTGTTCAGAATATCCTCAGCTCCTGTAAGAGCTAAAAAATGTCAGGAAAAGCTCAACTTTATATGGGTTTAATGAAAGGGCACATTTAATGGTGGCAGGTGTGCACTGACACACTTTAACATTAGTTTGAATGTAATTATTCTGAGCCCGGGCCTAGCCCCAGTCATAAGAAGGGTGTGCCCCCTCTTATGACCCACCCTGAGCAATCACATTATCTCGTGTATTTATTTATACTTCCCCTCTTATAAGATCTTCCGTTTTTTTCAATAGTGTTTTACAGTTTATAAGTCACATTAATGGTGGAAAATGTTTTGGAATAATTTATGTTAGTATTTTTTTTTCATATCACAAAACCCTTTTTATTTCCACTGCAGTCCTAAGAGCAAAATAACAATTGCCTTTACAAAGGGAACCTATTAATCTAATCACACATTCGAATTGCAAGTGTGTGACATTTTCAGTTTTCTAAAGCTCTTTTAGATTTCTGACTAAAAGTTGAGCATATACTTGAGTTCGGCTCACCTCAGTAAGGCCTATTCTGCTGTTGTTAAGGTAAAAGTAAAATCCATACTTGATGATCTTGAGCACGGGGCTTGATAATTGACTCCATTCAGCACAGCAGTCGATGGCCATGCTCTTGTTTGCATCCACTAATGTGTAGGCGTTGATGAAAGACTCGCTGCTTCCCCGATGTCTTGATGGCAACCTTCAACCAGTCCCCCGCGCAACCAGCATGTCCCCCCGGTTTGCCTCCCATGGTGCAGAACAAGCCCCTTGGAAGTCTTTCCCTGGTGGATTTTAGATTACATGCTGTCACCTGTAGGGGGAATAAAGAACCTTCTGGCTGAACAGGAATAAAGTTTCACATGATTGGGAAACTACCTCCTGCGTGCAAGCCAACGTTCTCTCAGCATCTGTCAGAAAAAGTGAACCTGATTCTTCTGTACGCAGAGGCGATCTACCCCTCGGTTAATTAATGAAGGTACACTCACTAGATGGTCACGCGCTGTTGCTATTTCCAGCGTGTTGTGCAATTCCTGTGTGCGCTGTGTGTATCTTTCACTCAGGAGAAATGTCTGCTTTTCAGCAGTCTCATCATTAACAAACTTCTAATGGCAACATGTCCAAATGAAACTAATTTACACTTGACTCACCTTAAGGGTTGCAAGAAGTGCTGCAAAAGTAAAAGTGTCTGACTGTCGAATGCCCAATTAAAACAAATCAGTAGTAGAGTTGTGTAATGCGTTTGGAGCACACCTTACTCTTGGCATGATCGCAAATTTAGCTATTTTGTACATTAAGAGCCCGCTATTTTCAAAATTGAAACTGTTTCAAATTCAAACACTTGCTGTCGCTCTTTGCCCATGGCCGATGTTGGACAATTGTTTTTCTCTTCATATACCTTAACGATGTGTGTTGTACACAAGTAAGAATATTATCATAATTTTACTCCAGCACCCCCCCCGCGACCCTCGTGAGGAGAAGCGGGACAGATTATGGATGGATGGATACAGTTCAGGACCCTTCTTCTTCTTTTGTCTAAGTCATGTATGTCGTTAAATGGCGCCATCCAGTGTTCAGACTGAGCCACTACTGTTGAATAAATGAATGTTAAATTCAGAACGAGATAAAAACTTGTGTCGCTAAAACACTGGTTAAAATACTCATTACATACTCATTACAGTATTGTTAAATGTTACTTGGAGCACTCTAGTTCTGAATTGAGTTTTTTGCACTTCATTGTGTTCCATGGAAGGAAGTTGTAAAAACACATATTTTGAATGGCACTTTCTATGGCCACTGGATATTTGTGTTGGAATTTAGATGGCATGGGAATAAGCACTAAAGAAAACACACTCATTTACATGAGGAAATATATGTATATATCCATATAATCATAATATATTATAATAAAATATATATGATATAATATTTTAATACACTAAAATACATATTTTTCTCCCCCCCAAAAAAACCTTTGGCAAAGCTTCGGAAAAAGTGAATGTAAACACAATGCAATTACTTTAAATGTAGGTAATTTAATACATATTTCAGCAACTAATTTTATTTAGAAAAAGAAACCCCAATTTACACAATTAAATTACTCTGCATACTTAGTCATGTTACTTGACTCTAAACACTTTAGCAGTAGTTCTGAGGAATGCATGCTTATGTTGTACTACTTTGAATATGTCTCTCTCCATCTTTCCACTGCCTCTTTTCACTCGTGCTGTGTCTCCATGATGGTGAATTAGGAAAGCACCTGTGAAAACTGGGACAGAGCTTCTTGAATTTAGCAGACAAGGGAATAAGCGCCACTCACGCTATTAACAGTGAAAATTATTTTGCACTGCCAATTTCTTGGAACCGAGAGCTTGCTCAAGCAACCTCTCCATTAGAGCAAACAACCGTTTCATGTTAACAAAGTTCAACACTGAATAAACAACAGTAGAAGCACAATGCTAATGAGGAGGATTTTTTCCCCCCTGCTTTGTTATTTGCGCAGACTGTCTTTGGCATGCTTCTGGATCAATGCGCATGCATGTCTTCCTCCCGAGCAGCCACATTGGACCACAGCGCTTAGCTCTCTTAGCCTAATACAATTCAGTACTTGGCTTTAAAAAGGAGGCCAATGCAGTTACCAAGGATACCAACTCTTCTGAAACATCAGACCTGTTAAAGTCTGCACAGTGATCGTCTCCGGTCCTTGACTCCATGACGGTCTGCTTCTCTTATGCCTTCCACTGCTGTGCTTTTATCTCGTTTGGCTCTCAGTGAGCAGAAAACCACCCCGAGGTGCAAAAGGGGAAAGACGTGGGGGTATACACACGGACCGGGTGGCGGGGGGAGTAGAACTGCAAAGGAAAATAATCAAGATGTTGGCATGAAATCTGCATCAATTCCATGCAGCCATGAATGGTTACATGATATTTTAAGCACTCATATCCTGATCTTCTATTCTGACTTTGCAGCTCACTAGCATGTACTAATTGCACTGCGTGATGGAGTGGAGATCGGCAAGGGACTGCTTATCTTATAAACTCTGTCGGGATCCCCTACTAAAAGACTGAGTGGCGATGAAATATTGTTTGCTAGCTGTCATTAGCACCAAAACCATTCTCACATTATTATGCTTAAGTGGGATTTTTCAGGTTAATATTTTAGAAACGACAACACTGTTTTATGCTTTGCACTATTCACTTGTTAGTTCTGTTTTCTCTTGTAGATGGAATTGGAATAATTTATTTTTGGGAAATGGAAAATATAATATTCAGTTTGCTGTTCTGTAAAGTACACAAATTAAGGCCTGACATGACGATCTTTATTTTTTTGTAGATACTGTATAAGAGATGTAATATAATGGATAGAACTTTTGCCACTATTAATTTGACCTATGACCTTTTCAATTCAATTAAAAAAGGCATCTTTTGGGAAGGAAAGTAAAAGTAATTATTATTTTTGGATTTTTAAAAACTTTTTTATCGCACATTGCATGTTGCGTCACTTTTTTTCTAAACTTTTTTTTTTTTAGATTTGTTGTATTAAGTGGTGTGGTGACATTGCTGAATCAATGTTTAATTGTGAGGACAAGTATAACAATGCATTGACAAATTGATTTTTTTGCTTCCCCTTACATGATACGTCTTTGTGACTTTTGGAGACCTGCTGCTCGGAGTGCTTATGTCCAGTCTGCATTTTTATTTCATCTCTAGGTATTAAACCCAATGGGCTGGGATGCCTTTGGCCTTCCAGCAGAGAATGCAGCTATTGAGCGACGTCTTGATCCGGAAGATTGGACTAAAAGGTACCAAAGGCTTGTTTGCGCTTAAACAGCTTACACCCTCTGACTCTCTTTTCTTTCCACAGGAACATCAAGTCCATGCGGGAGCAGCTGGACAGTCTTGGTCTTTGCTTTAACTGGGACCGGGTGTGTAGGAACAAAACCTACACAACACATCCCGTCGTTTTCCTCACCGTCATTGTTGACCTGACTACCATGTTTCTTTGACAGGAGGTGACCACTTGCCTTCCTGACTACTACAAGTGGACCCAATATCTCTTTATTAAGCTCTTCAAAGCAGGGCTGGCTTATCAGAAAGAGGTAGGACAAGCCTTTCCATTAAAGTGCTTACTTTAGTTGGTCTGTCGCAGTGACAGATATGATTTTGTAGGTCTTCTGTAGAAAGCCTTTGATAATGTGTAATGAAGTGTGACAACCTTTAAATAAAGCCTACGCTCTGTCTCTTTCAATTGAAGCTCCTTCCTAATCACTGCTTTCATTCTCCATGAACAATTTTTGTGTGCGTGTGCGTGCGGGGACATGCACTTTTCAGGGTGTGGTGAACTGGGACCCCGTTGATCAAACGGTACTGGCTGATGAGCAGGTGGATGAAAACGGATGCTCTTGGAGGTCTGGTGCTCTGGTGGAGCAGAAGTTGCTCACTCAATGGTTCATCAAGACCACACACTACGGCAAGGTACAGTTGAGTTATATCTAATTGTATCTAAAAGTTGTGTCATGATGATTGGCCCTTAACTTCAAAATGTTCAAAATGAGTAGCTGCCTGCTTTGATAATAGCTGACAATTTCCTTCTCTCTGTTTGTACTATTAAACTCCGGGAGGTTGTCAATGCTAAGGAATGAATATGCCTGGGAGAAAAAGAAGAAAAAAAAATCATACGTTAAGTGTTAGGATTTAGCTTTTTTTTGTTTTGCAAGTTACTTCGTTAGCTTGTCAGCATATTCAAAGACATGAGAAAAAAGTTTGGGTAGTTCAAGTTGAATTAGATGTAATGCTGTGCCTCATTGCGCTTTGCATTGTATAAGCATGAATAAGGCGATGTGATTTTGGTCATGAAGTTGTCACTCAAGACTGACAAAAAAAACAAAAAACATTCACAAATAAATACTGACTTATCACCGTTGCCAACACTGAGCTGTGAGTGACAGGCAATGTGTTTTTCACACTTGTGATGAAGCCAGAATGGCGGCCAGTCAATGTGATGGTGCTGTCTTTCTGACGTTCTTCCAACTAAGTTATAAGAACATATATTTACCCAAGACGTTCTAAGAACTGTGGGTCTATTAAAGCAATCATTTCCTTTTTCCATCCTTGCATGTGTCTTGGTAACAACGCTCAAGTCGCCTATGCTGGTCCATGTCAGGAGTATGAGTGGGGGTGGGTGCAGCCTACTGTGACAATGTGTTCGCGCATTTCTAATTTTCACTGACAAATGAAGAAGTGGAAAGGAAGGAAGGTGAAGGTGTTAAGAAATAGAAGTGAGAGATGCAGATGGAAAGGCAAGAGGGTCTTGGCAAAATGGAGCATGCCAAACGTGTCCATGATTTCATCAGCACCCATTTCCCCACTTGCCCGCTCATGATGTCTGTGTGATAACTTCAGATTATATTCATGCTGCGCACTACCTCATGCTGAAGTGTGTCTTCTAACTATAATGTTTTTTTCCAAGATGATTTCATATGACAAGAATCATTAATAAGATTGATTATATTGACATAGAGTGTGTGTAATTTCAAAATGTTTCATAATCACACTTGTTGCTTGTCACGCACTGTCAACCACAATTCATTGTGTAAATAAAGATAAAGATGTCCTTTATTAGTCCCACAATGGGGAAATTTGAAGTGTTACAGCAGCAAAGATATAGAATGAATAAATGAGCATTCACATTTAGTCCAGTGATGCACAATCCACGGTGGCCTTGCATATGCACTTCTTAGTTCTACACTCACTGCCAGAATATTAAAGGCATACGCACCTGTAGTGTTAATGACTAATTATGCACAGTTCTTCCGAAATGTAAAATTAAATTGTGCTGATGTCATACCCAATGCTGCTCACATGCTGATATGCCATGATGTAATAGCAAGGTTACTGTCCGAGTGTCCGTTATTTATTTCTTTGGCACAGTGACTTGGAGAGAGCATCTCTCTGATTGTGTCATAATGCTCACAAATTGTCCTCAATTTCGTTTTTTTTTTTGTATGGTCACAGATAACCCTACGTTCTTTGCCGTTTGATATTCATGTGTCATATGCTATATAGTTTTTTTTACTTTTACGTCTTTATTTCTTTTTTTTTTTTTTACTTCATTATGTACTTTTGTGCTTCTTCTGTCTAAGCCTCACGATACCATGATGATGCCAAAGCACTGCCTAATAAGAAAGTAGTGAATGGTGTCAAGAAAGTCTTGTTAAAGTGCAGCATCTAGTCTGAGAGACAGAGATGTAGGCTTGGGTAGCTAAGTTTTGGTAAACTGGTTCTTATTGGACGTTACAGAGAATCTTTGAGCGCAATTCCGGTGCTTTTTTTTGCTAAATCAATACTTCGCCAAGTCATTTATTTTGAATTGTTATGTGGTAAGATGAGTTTGAGACATAATTTGTGGTTCGTTTATTAATATTTGGGGGTTTGCTACAATATTGATTGCTGGATCGAGTCCTTAACTCGGTGAAAAAGTATTCTTTGCTCAAGCACACACACACAGCTTTGCTTTGCTTTGGTTTCTATATGGCGCTTGCTTGTGTTGAAGCTTTTATTTGTTGCCATGGAGACAGCCCTTGCCCATTACAGTTCTCTAGCAGACAAATGTTTTTTTTTTCTGCTTCTCTTCCCAGTCTCAGATATAATTTCCGGGTTTAGTTTTTGTCCCGCTGACATGAAAGTGATGACCGTATCCATTGTGTGTGGCTTCATATTTTAATATGGCTGTGGAAATGAATGGTGAGTGGCACAGTGTGAGTGCTTGTGGGTAATAGATTGTGACAGCTTGAAAGAAAAATGGAGAGGTATAACAACACAGGCCTTTGCGCAGCTGTGACATTTTGACTTCGGCTTGGTTGATATGCATAGGTTCCTTTTTTTTTTTTTTATCATACAGAATAACTGTTTGCGATGGTTTGTATTTTAGAGAAAGGTCAGACAAAACAGTTTGATATTTTTGCAAGTTAAGAGTAATCCTGTGCACAATTCTCTTGAGTATTTGCAATGCAGTAAAGTTGCATCTAATTAAATCTTGTTTTGTTTTTTTCACTTCCACTCTAGCCTCTTCTGGACGCCTTGTCTGACCTTCCAGAGTGGTACGGAGTCAAAGCCATGCAGGCAAATTGGATTGGAGAGTGCACTGGCTGCTATTTTGATTTCAAACTCAAGGTGGGTCCCTGCTTGTTATTTATTCATTCATCATTCTTGCTTTCTTTGGAACTCTTGACCTTCTTTCACTAAGCATTTCTCTGTGCTTGTCTTCTTCAGCCATGGTCATTCATCTCTTACTCACCAACCTGCGACTTGCTTTTATTAAATTCTGCAATGCCCCTCTCTGTTGTATTTCTATTGCAACTTAGAAACTATTGCGACTGTGTTAGTATCAAATGTTCGCAACAGTCTTCACATGAATGCCTTGTGAAATTGAGCTGATTGAAAAGTTGACAGAAAAGTCATCCCTGGTGAATGCTTTGCAACCCCTTTTTTTTTTTAGAGCAAAAAAAGTTAGGTGTTTACGGGGTTGCGTCCAACACAAAAAGTCAGCTTGCTATATCGCCGTTCACTGTTAGCGGATTTACTGCGTCATGGAATTTTTTAAAAATCAAAATATATGGTATCTTTTGAATTAAGGGATGATTACTTTTCCACATAGACTGTTACTGCAGAGGAATACGTGCAAGCCAGTAAGAAAAAGCGCTTAAATGACACAATGTCTATCATTTCCCAGGTGAGTGGAAAGGAGACGGGGGAGATTCTGTCGGCGTATAGCTCCTCCCCAGAGGCGGTGTTTGGTGCAGCATACCTGGCCATCCTGCCGTCCCACAGACTGCTGCATGGGAGCAGCTCCGTCCGCTCTGTGCTGGAGAAAGCCTACCAGCCAGGCAGAGGTGCGCATCGGTGTTGGCGGACTTTGTCACCTTGGTTTTTGGCTGATGTAAAAATGCGTGTTATTTTTAAACGTTAATATATAGGGCAGTTGGCAGCTGGGTTCTCTGGCATCTGGTGGACTAAGAAAATAACTTCAAGCCAAAAGCTGAGCAACAATGAGAATGTGTTAATAATAATTAATTTATATATCTACTGTAAAGTCCCATGAATAACATATATAAAAAAAAATATCCCAAATCAAGGGTGGGTATTATGCAAGAGTATATAAGAAACGATAATTCAAGTAAGTACGTGGGGGCCGTAAAAAAATGGAATCATGGATCAATGGATTTATAGCACCTTTTATACCCAAAAGTAACTCACTATGCTTCACCTATAATTAAAAGTGCAACATTAGAATCTGAATCAGAATGCCATTAGACACCAGCTACAAACACAGATTTAAATGCAAAGTAAAGAAATAAAAATTATCTTCCTAAAAGTGCAAGCGCAAGATTTTCTAAAATATGATTTTAAAAATACTTTGAATACTTAATTTTTAACCTGGATTTCTTTACACTTTTTTTTTGGTCTTTTATAAATCGTTATTCATTCATTTTATTCATTCTTGTAAAGGATGCCAGCAAATCAGGGGGGCGTGTACAGAAGTAGAGAGAAAAAAGCTTTTTAAGGGCCTTTTTTTTTTCTGGGGGAGGGGCTATTATACATAAGTGCGTGTTATTCTCGGATTTTACAATCTAGGTGTATGATAATTGGGATTCCCTCAAGATAATGTTCTAATTGAAAGTGTTGATTTTAATTAGCCATCAGGGGAGGCAGAACTGCTTTGTTTTCATACCCCTGTCCTCTGATTTGCAGACTCCTTGACAGAGGTCACAGCTGTCAACCTGTTCACTGGTCACGAGGTTCCTCTGGTCATATCTCACAAAGAAGCATTTGATGGCTACCTGGACACTGTGATTGGTAAGTGATTGTGCATTAACCTAAAATTTGTATTTTCGTTAATATTCAGGTAAATGACAAAACAATGGAACATTAAATTCAGCCATAGTTCCCCATTAAAAAATAACATTTCTGCACATCTGTTGTATGCAGTATTGTGGCTTGCATATGAGTCCTTGCGCTGCGGGTTGTTTATCTCACAGTGAGTGGCGATGGACTCCGAGGGATTGCTAACAATTAGTCGCGTCACAATAATACTTAACATTTAACGCAGGGAGGCTTGTCGGGGATTCTCAAGAGGACTGTACTCTTTGTCTGTCGCTGTGTAAAGCGTGAATTTGTGTTGTCGTTTGTGTTATGTTCACACCGCACCCGTGTCTTGCAGGCACGCCGGACTGCAGTGAGGAGCATTTGTCTGTGGCCAAAACGCTGAATTTAACGTGGATCAATGTTCTAAAGAGCAATGATGATGGAACTGAAATTGTCATTAACTCTGATAAGGTGATGACAACCTCAGCAATCGTGCCATTTACATTTCCTAGGTATATTTGACCTGCACATGTATTTGTATGCGTCACTGATTCGCTCAGAACGATGATATTTGCAATTGTAATTGTAATATACCTTTTACCTTTTGAGATTGTTTGTTCCCACTGTTTTCCAAGCAGAGGAATAATATCTCTTACCGCATCCCACACCACAGGATAATTGGCGAGGACATCAAAAAATTCAGGCCTTTTGATGACTTGGATCAGAGGGGGGGTTGTGCTCAAAATTTGGATGATTACACTGGTCATCATAATTCTTACTATTTTTTTAAGAAGAGATGCAAATTTAATGGATTGGGTTTTTTTGTGCCGATTCCAAAATCTGCCTTAGGTTTTTTTTTTCTCTAGCACATCTGGTTTTCATAATAATAAGAATAATTATATAATAACTGTAATATAATATTTAATACAGTAATACATTAAATGATTGTCTTTATGACTTAAAGTTGAGTTTCAGCAACTGATGGAGTCTTATTCTTAAATTTTATAATTATGAGTCACGAGTCTTGCTAAAATCTGTATTGCTCAAAAATGGGTTGAACTTGAAGATATCTCAAAAACCTGATGCGTGAATAAAAAAAGGCAAGACATTTTTTTTAAGCTTTATGCCAAAATACATTAAAGGCCACATGATCTATCTCTAACTAAGATTAGCTGTTGACCATTCGTCTGTGCATCCAGAAGCACGGCACCTCGGCTGACATGATAGTTTTTCAGTGTAATCGGGTAATTGCTTGCAGATGCAGACAGACATGGACAGCTCGCAAAAAATATATTTGTTTTCTTTAATTGATTACACACAAATACAATTCTATTAAAATATAAATACCTCTTATTCTTCTCCTTCCGTCTTCTTCTCTTTCCTCTTCTTTCTTTCCTTCATCTCCTTGTTCTCCTTTTTCACGCCCATCACAGTTCTCAGGACTCACCAGAAGACAGGCCTTTGACTCAATTACCCAGAAAGCCAGGGAGCTGAAGGTAGGGGGCCACCTTACCAGCTCAAAGCTCAGGGACTGGTTGATATCAAGACAGCGTTACTGGGGCACACCCATTCCTGTGGTGCATTGTGAGTGCTGTGGTCCAGTTCCTGTCCCTGAGGAGGATTTACCAGTAACCTTGCCAAAGGTGCCGTCTCTCACTGGAAAGGGGGCATCGCCTCTGGAAGCTGCCCATGACTGGGTCAGTTGCAAATGTCCAAGGTAAGATTATTTTGATGCAATGTAGTTATTATACGTATTCCTGACGTTGGGCCGAAACCTCCGATGTCACAATTTGGTGAATTTCATTAATTTTCCCTACAAATCTGTGCTATTGCTCAGTCTAAAGACTCCACACATTGTTTTTATAGATCGGTATTATTGATCAATCTAAAATATTGAAATCGACTTGCTCTCTTTGACAATGCAAGGCTAATGGCTGAACTAACATGCTGTTTTTGACATGCAATTTGGGGAATATTATCTAGTTTTATTTTTAACTACGCAGTGCAAAAACAGGGACATGCAAATGAGATGTGTTGACTATAATAGATGCAATTGGTAATGTCAAGATCCAGGTCTGATTGTCAGCTGTAGCTCATTAGCTGAGATCAACGCTTGCTAACGTCATGTGTTTTTGTGCAACACGGAGGTCATAACTTCTCCAGCTGCAAGGTGTACCACTCACAATTAACTACCACATTAAATGGTAGTAGAGGGGAGTTGTTTTTGCAAAGACAGCTAATTGGCCTCAAAGTTATGGAAATAACTGTTTTGCTTTAATAATTATGCACAAACACGCTTGCAGCCTGGATAGCATTTGCTAAAAGCATGGTTTTGCACCTCATTGCATGTTTGTTTTTTTTATGTGTTTTGATAGTCATTGATTCTTCTAAAATGTGTAGTTGGACGTGCACCAAATGGGAAAGTATTACCAGAAGAAAACTTGCACGACATATTGTAGCCGTCAATGTTTTTTAATTGCTGCTACCTTTTTAAAGCTTCATAGCATTTCTTCTCCCTAGAGCTCTTGAAGTATTTTTAAGTCGGATAAAGACTCTCCAGGCCCTGCTGACGCGCATGCAGGCAAGATAGCAAGTCAGGCAGCCTCTGAATCACCACCACCCCATTGAGTGGAATCACATTATCAGATCAGTAGCTTTGCTCAAATGTGTCATGTTGCAAATTGAAAGAAGAAAGGGTAGATGAGAATGTTACTTGCTTTTGATGGAACATTGCAGAGACTGTCCATGACTTTGTTTGCAGAATAAGAACAGAAACATATCGCTGTATTACTATATTTTATAAGACTCGCAGTACCGTTAGGAGCAGATGGAGTTTTAAGTGGGAGTCTAAACATCGTGCAACCATTAGTCCTTGGTTTCTGATTGGGTTTTGTAATAAATGGTGTCTAAGATAAGAGAAGCATGAAATCATGTCGTTTGCGGAAGGCAACCAAAAAGTCAAGAGTGAAATTTAACATGTGCGTGCACCTATTGGCTGTTAATGAACTCCGTGTTTGAAAATACTGAAATGCAGATTTACTATTGGCACTGAAATGGGAATTTGTGGCTCAATAAAACTAATCACCGCCATGGTACCGTGTTGATTAAAACAATGGCCCACTCGGTTGCGGATGGCACAAGTCATCAGATTGTGTTCACACACTTCCACAAAGCCACAAGAATTCCTCCCATCAGATGTGATTGATGGGCGTAATCGTGAAGGCGCTGTTATCATCTCGCTCCCCATCTCCCCTCCGCTGTTAAGTGTCGTTGGAAATTTGTTCCCTTCACTCGTCGAGCATGTCCAATTAAAGTTTGAGTGGAACGCAAAAGAACACAGTGATGAGAGCTGGGCGACTGGGATGGAGCTTCATCTGTCCTTGAGGAAGTCGTATCCTCTGTGCTCATCACGTCTTCAACTCTCTGCAGCTCTGTGAAGTGGCCTGCTGCTAACTGAACCCTGGCTCGGCTTAGCCTGGCTCGAAGCCGTATTTGTGGTGCAATAGATTCCCAGGTAAAAAGAGGCCACGTTCGTACCATTTTGACTGATGAGGACGGAACAGATGGAAACCCACAGTCCAATGGTCTGCTGACTCATCTTCCTTATCTGTTTTCAAACCTTTTGACTTGCAGTGTAATCCTATAAATAAGTTTAAAAAAAAAAAAGGAAAAATATACTGCGTAACTTCAGATTTTAATTACTGCTTCAGTTAGTTTTATGGTCCCCTCAGGAGCAGTGGCTGCGACCAGAAATGAGTAAACTGGGACTGAGTGCCCACGCAGCGCAACAGAAATGCCATTTGAGTTCCAACTGATCGCCATGTGCTTCTATATACAAGTATACTAGACTTATACAAGCACACACTCAAAATTTGGCCCGTTGATTATTTGTCAGCAGCCTGGGCTCGCGTCCATCATAGTCGGTCTGTCGTAACTGTAATGTTATTTTAACCGTGCTTTCATCTTCGCTTCCATCAGATAAAGAAAAAACAAATAAGAAAAAGTCATAGTCCAACAGATAAAATTTGATTAAAATAGTAACTGAAGTGCACTACATATCAGTGTATCTATATCATAAGGTGTCTGCCCAAAGAGCTTTATACACACCCAGATACACACACTACATTTCATATCCACTTATTTACCAATCTATTGCTGCGAAGTTCAGTGGGAGCATGCTAGATGCTGCCTGCTGCTGTTTTAATTCCTGAACCCGCAAAATGTTTTTTTACGGTTTACCGCCACCTACTGTACAGGAAGTGCAAAGCGTTTTCATCTATAGACAATGCAAGCAACACTGCTGTATTCAGCCCCCCGAAAAAAAAGAAATAAATAACACCAAACAGGCGGGGCGTGTTTCTGTCAGTCTTCACTAAAATGAGCGTCCGTCAGTGTGTGAGAAGGTCCCCCGGTTCTTGGCCCTGTTAGTGATGGTTATACTGACAAGACAAAAACTCACATCCATCAGTGCTTAGGCCATCATTTTTTTTTTCCCGTCATTCATCAGCAAAATAGTGGCCCATCAGTGATGGACTGACGGACCTTCCATCTGTACTGACGGAATGTCCACCGCTGCATAATACATATATACAGAGATGGGCACCTATTTTGCCGGTCCGTCTTCCATCCACGACCTGAGCCCCCTTCCGTCATCGTCCTTCCATCGTTATTCATAAAATAATCGTCCTCCGTCCCTGTCTGTTCTCGTCCTTTTAAAGCGCGTCCATTCTTACTTTTCACCAGTCATGACGTGCATGACGCCGTGGGAGAGAGGTTAGCGGCAGAGGTTTCATAATTCATAAACATTAAATAAAGCTTAATAGCTGGCTAATTTCCTATTCACACCCACTTACCTTACGGGCACCCACTTCTCAGTTAACAGTTTAATGAACCACTTGTCACCACACATTGTATGTGCACTAGTCTCCCACATTGCTATGTCTTACAGTTTCGGTACTGGGCCCAGTAAGGCACGATTACAGAGACGGACAAAAATTAAAACTAAATTTGACAAAAATGTCCTTTACCTATCTGTAAATTAAATTTCACCTCAGTGTAATGACTAAATTAGATTTGTGTCATCTAAGCTGATCTCCCACTTTTCTAATGTCCCTGCGTCTGTTTGGGTTCTTTGGTGATAGCCTTGGCGTGCCTTCCCTTTTTTCATTTTTGTGAAATAACACCTGGCTTCCAAATATTAACCTTGTTACGCCTGAGTATTGTTGCTAGGCAACCTCATGCTCTTATTTCATCACCACCATACAACCTTTTTATATAAACTATTATGGTGGATGGTCGAGGGCTTTTGCCTTTGAGTGTCATAAGCGATTTTTTTTTTAGTAAAATGTTGGGCTGAATCGAGACGAGACGTATCCATCCATCCATTTTTAGAACCAGGTCTTCCAGGAAAATACATAAAGAAAGCTCACAGCTGTTTGTCCCATTTTTTTTTTTTTTTCACATTTTTAAACTCTATCGATCCTCATTATCAAGTAATAAGCTGATTTAATTTTATGTAAACATGGTCTTACAAATGTTTTCTGTCTCTTTTCAAATCTTCTCCCTTCCTCTGTCAAATGTTATGTTGGTACATTCACATCACGAAGCAAATTCGGTTTGCTGGGCTAAAACGGGGCACAAGGTGACATTTCCAACACAAATACATGATCATTCCCTTGTTAGCACAGCCTGCTTGTCAGGGCTTCTGACCAAGGTTTCAGTGCCAGTTTGCTTTCAACTGTGCTTGTCTACAGAGGCTTGACCTCCGCAGCCAGATGGAGGCACCGTCACACTCACACAGCTATCGCGCATAAATATCACATAGAGATGCCATTTCTGTGGGCGCACAAACAGGAGTTGATCATCTGTTGGCTTTCCAATTTTCAAGCTTAATATTGATCTTGTCCCCCTGTCTTTGTTTTGTGGCTCCCGTTTCAGATGTAACGGCCCAGCAAAAAGGGAGACTGACACCATGGATACGTTTGTAGACTCAGCGTGGTATTACTTTCGTTACACCGACCCTCATAACACAGAGAGGTATGGATAGACATATCATGTGACTTGTTTCATTCCTTTCTCTGACTGTCAACGTCCATTTTTTTTTCTTTGCTTTTTGCAATTTTTAAAATACTTTTTTCACTTGACAGTATCAGTAGCAATTTACATGTGCAAAATGAAGGCGGATACAAATAATCACACGGATTTAGAAACAGCAGTGTGATTGAGTACATTTGTACAATACTCCAATCACAATAATTATGTTCCTCATAGTTTCTGAATTAATGATAGAGCTCTTTGGTTGTACCACAGTATGGGAGTATTGACTAAAACTGCAGGCCCACCTAAAATAATTATGAGTATGGAAGCGTATCCTGACACACATGATTGTCTAATATCACCCACTCTCCTACTTAGCTATTTCAAGCATGCATATTATAGCCTGTGTGGATATTCCTCCACCCACGTTCACACAGATCCACACTGAACACACACACAGATCCACACAAAGTTGAACTCTCTGCCCATAGGGATTATGGAACCCTGGTTGGGACGTTGGTGATATCCTAAGCTTAACAAAACAGATTTTTACTTTTCCTAGCTTCTTGGCCGAGCCGGAAAGCCGCTTTAAAAGGCTTTTGCGGGGGACTTCCCATCCTATCATTTTTTTTTTTTAGCAGGACATATTATGGCACAACAGAAAACGCAATTACGTTATTTGTGTATCGGCCTGCTGAGTCTTGTGTGCACGGAAGTGAAAAGTAGGACGCTGGGCATGCTGTGTGAAGCAAGCAGGCAAAGGGAGGAAATAGAGGTGTGTGTTGTGATGTATTGGAGGAAGGCTGGCCAGATGCCAACACACAGGCCAAATTATTTTCAGCCTTGCAAGTTCATAACTTTATCCCACGGTTCAATTATCACCAGACACCAGTCGCCAAAGACGGGAGGGAGAGAGGCAGAGAGGTGTAGAGGAGGGTAATTACCGGAGCCATGTGTGACACATGCTGTAGATAGCGTGCTGCTGACCATCAGCCTGCAAAGCTGGCCATATGCAGTCCTCACTCGCGCCATTATCTCATACATCTTTCTCTCTAACCACTTTTCTGCTAATAAGATGGGTGGTGGAAGAGTCATCAAAGCCGGGACGAAAAACACATCACTAGCATTTTTTTCCATCGATGTGAAGAATTGTTAAAAAAAAAAAGGTCTTTTCTGCAAGAAAGTGTGTATATAAAACAGAACACTTTGCTTTTTCTGTTGTTCCACACAGAAAATATATATGTTTTGCAGTCTACCACAGGGTCATCACAGTGTTTGAGTATGTGCAGGAGAGGAACAAGAACTGTTTTGATTTGATATTGAAAGAAACTGTTTGAAACAGTTGGGAAAACGCTCTTGGAGAGGGATCAGGGTAGGTAAATCCACAGAGGGAAAGATCACTGAAACTTCTTCTGCACATTGATTTTTTTTTAACTCAAGTAGTACATTTGGTGCTGATTTTTTATTTTTTTGATTCATTTCATGATGTTTTTCACCATAACTTATAACAACATGAGAATTAAATGACATTTACTGTATTTTCATGACCATAAGGCGCACTTAACTCTTAAAAGGCGTCTAAGCATGATTATGTGTGCACCAAGTTCCAAAATCTGTAAATGTTTAACTTGAATAGTCACTCCATTTACTGACTGGGAGCTTTTACTGGTGACACGCTGCTTATATAAGGAAAGGCGGACGTGACTGAGGACACCATTGCAGATGTTAGAAGGTGAAGGGTCTGTGTGAGAGAGGATGCTAAGGGCTCGCCCCCAGTAGATACCTGTACACTGTACAGTGCTGCAAATGGATTCAGAGTTCCAGCGGTTGGACATCGGTGTAAACACGGCGTCCAAAGTGAAATTGCGAGCGATGGATGACAGATAGTGAACGTAACCTTATTAAGACTGGGAGGCAGCACCGGATGTGTTATGCCACAATTTGTGATTGGATTGTAGATGCTTGGCCTGACTTGTCTGCTTGCTCTGTTGTTGGAGCTTTTGCAGAAGCCGGCATCATTTATGGGAAGCAGCTTGGCAACACGATTGACTCTTGACAATGACGACAGGGAACCTTGTGTGTATCATACTAAATTAAAAACAAACTCTGTTTTTCTCCCACTGCCTTTTTAAAAAACATACGGTAGCACGCATGCTAGCGTAGGTTTTATAATGCATGCATGCTACCGTATGTTTTAAGATGGCATATGTCTTACCATGCCTGCGCCCAATCATACGGTGAGCCTCATGTATGTGTTGATTGGCTTAAATAGCGCCCGTACCTGAAGCAGCGCCTTTTAGTGCAATGCGCCTAATGATCGTGAAAATACGGTATGGCATATCGCAGATTTTGCAAGGTATACTGTTTGGTCTAAAAGTTAAGTTACAAGACATTTTACATCCATCCATATTTTCATTATCTATACAGCTTGCTTATTCTCATTAGTGCCGCTGTTGTGCTGGAGCCCAACCCCAGCTGACTTGGAGAGGAATGGTGGGCCCTCAACTTGTTTGCCGGACCATCGCAGATATTTTGCATAATTACGTGAACAAAAATATTGCTTACAGTGACAATCAATAAACCAATGACATAGTAGAAGCAAACAGTTACTTCATCAAAGTTTCTTCGGGAAGAATGAATGACATGGCTGCCTCTATGTAGCTCCGATGTCCAAGTCCTAAACCGCCTGTGAGATTTACTTTGCGTACATTTAAATTAACTCATGAGATAAGTAAAGTGGGAGTTAGTCATGTATGCGTTGTAACACACATATTTAACATAAATTATATAACAAATTCTTGACTGCTCCCTGGTTTTGTAATACCCACAAAGAATTCTGCATGTTTTTTCTAAATGTGATCTTCTTCTTGAGGCCTTTTGAGCGCCACCTGGTGGATCGTTGGCTTCCTGTGGATGTGTACATCGGAGGAAAGGAGCATGCTGTCATGCATTTGTACTACGCACGCTTCCTCTCTCACTTCTGCAAGGACCAGGGGCTTGTGACGCACAGGTTTGCTTTCTTGTTCAATGTCAGCTCTGTTAGTGTGCATAATTTGTCTGAACATGAACCCACCATACATTTCTTTTTACAGGGAGCCTTTCAAAAAGCTACTCGTCCAGGGTCTGATCAAAGGCCAGACTTTTCGACGAGCAGACAGTGGCCAATACTTAAAGAGAGAAGAGATAGACTTCACAGGTGCATGTTGACTGACTGACAAGTGTGATTTTGTCAGATAAAGCCACTCAAAAATAACATAAAAGATACTAGCTTAAAAGCAGCAAGGATATCTGGATTAGTTTTTTTTTTTTGGTGTTGTTTGTTGTAATGCTCATTGCTTGAATGCTTTCAAAATTTCAAGGGTAAAATCAGACAGTAGTGCCTTACAGAGAGGGAAGGTCTTACATATATCAGCAATGACATTCTTAATAAATTGTAGAAAATTTAATCAGTGTTAACTCTGAGAGTCAAGCATTCCCACAAATGCTTTTTCACCTAAGTCTTTTATTAGTTGAGTAATGGTGAGAATTCACACGACATTCCCAGTTTTCTTTTGGATATTATTTTCAGATGCATACACTTCCAAACAATGCATCCACTTCATACTGTTCCAATTGAAACATATTCAAAAACAATCCACAGTTTTCCTTAAATTCTGATTCACCATAACAAATTCACTTGGTTCCCATTTGAAATTTAATACCTTCAGCCCATTCAATTCACCTTAGGAACAATTTTCAAATGGCCATATTCACCACTAGAATTAAAAATTCAAATAAAAAAAATAAAAAAAACACACCAAAAAAAATATTTATTCCCAATTTCACATCTAACAAAATCTTCGTTCCCATTTTAAATCCAAAACATTCCGCACATTTAATTTTCCATGCGATTTTCAACGTAAAAAATTTCGTCCAAAATTTCACATCATTTAATATCATGTTGTATCCTTTCATATCATTCAACATCATGCCACGATCATCCATAATTTTTCACTCAGCTTTTCATCATGCATACTCAATTGTACATATAAATATAATCGACCATTTATTTAGTGTGTAACAGTACATGCTTTTCATTGGTATTCACCAGCATTGCAGTTCTATTCTTTGTTGCTCATTGTGCACTTATATCAGCATTCTCACATTCAATGTCCCAATGAGCTGCAGTAGTCAGACAAATGTGTTTTATTAAGTTTATTCAGTTAATTTTCCATGTATAAAAGCAGGTGTGTCTGAGAATTAAATATTACTCAGCTCAATGTGATAAGAAAGTATAGTTGAAGGCTAATAACAGTGGGCGAAATAGTCAGATTGTCATTGACCTTTTACTCTTCCTGCCTCTGTTAGAAAAAGAGCCGGTGGCGTCAGGAGGCGGAAGTGTGGAAGTGACATGGGAGAAAATGAGCAAATCCAAACACAATGGTTTGGACCCCCAAGAGGTGGTGCAGCAGTACGGTGTGGACACGGTGCGACTCTACATCCTTTATGCCGCACCACCTGAGCAGGACATCCTCTGGAATCTTAAAAGTGAGATGTTAGATATTCTTGTTGGTTTTACAGTCAGATGGTGGATAATTATTTGTTTCCTATCAAATGAATGTAATCCCAACTTGAAATTGATCCCACCCCAGAGGATGCTCTTCCTGGGGTCTTGCGCTGGCAGTCCAGACTGTGGCAGCTTGTGACCAAACTGCGAGGCGCTCGACAACTCGGTGACATCCCGAATCCCTCTTTGCTGAAAAAAAAGGAGCAGGCAGAGTCAAAGAAGATCTGGGAGAACAAAAATTACGCAATTCAGCAGGTAATAATAATATGCTATAATATTAAACTATTTCGACAGTCCTTACCAGAAGGGGTCAGTAGCGAGCCTGGTTTCAAAGTGTCAGCTTTCATGTCCGTCCTACTTTGCCAAGAGGAATGATTTCACCCACTGCTTCTCTCACCTTTGTCTGTTTTCACTTTGAGTCAAGATGAGTTATCATGCTAATATGCTGTGACAAGATTAATATGCCAATCATTACATGCCACTGCAGCCCGCCCATCCATTCTAAACAGAAACCCCCGGAGTGCAGGGGAAGAGGAGGACTGGCTAGAAATTGATTTAAAACCAACTCAGTCGCTCCCACACTTTATAAATAGATGTCCATTCCTGCCAGGTTGGATTTTCTTTCTCCACCCCTCAAAGCTGCAGCTTTTATAGGACATCAGGTCTGTTAGCCCTAAGCGCTCAAAGCCAAGGCTGTGCTTTGATTCACCACTTGGAAAAAGCCTCAGTGATCAGCCTCTTCGTCCCTCAGACCCTTCCCCAAAGGGGTTTCTCCTCCCAGTGGGCTATGCTGGGAAATATTGACCTACTCAGAGCTGAGTAGATAACAGGCAGGAGGGGCGTCCTTAGGGCATGTTGTTTTCTCTTCAGAGGCAGCACTAATCCCCAGTCAAGTGAATGACTGATGATGGGACTAATTTAAAACAGGAATATAACGCCACTGACTAAAAAGCTTTTACTAACTCACTGTTAATCAGTTGATTTTTTTAATCCATTGGTGTTATTTTTCATTTCAGGTCACATCTTATTTCACGGAAGACTTCTTGTTCAATGCAGCCATTTCTCGCCTCATGGGACTCACCAATACATTGAGTGTGAGTGAACACTTTACTTGCCTCTTATGAGTTCAGTGCGCATCATGCTACACTGATTTTTTTTTATATACTCAGCTAAGAAATGTTTCTGGATCCAGATGATATTATTTAGTTCAATCACTTGATGATATATATATATTTTTTTTTGGGTGTAACTATATTATGTGTATGTCTGTGTCCAGAGTGCAAGTGTGAGGGTGGTGCAACACAGTGTGGAGTTTGAGGATGCTCTGGCCACGCTGATTATGATGACAGCACCCATGGCACCTCACCTGGCCTCTGAACTTTGGGCAGGTGGGTGCATACAAAATGTTACCTACACCAAATAATTGGGTCACATAGTTAGTTTGGTTCTGGCTTCCAACTGGATAAAAATGCAAAGAGAGAGCAACGGCACGAATGAAGCATTTCTGCAACCAAACAAGCTTTATAATGTCGAGAAAACCAGAGGCAGCCTGAAAATTATGTGTATCACGTCACAATTTTTGAATCGCTGTGCTTTACTTACTGCTATTGTAATTAGTAGAACTGATTGGTAGTTTTTAAAATTATCTTGATTTGATATTTTTCAGGAAGTTATTTCTGTCAAAGCACAAACATGGAGTTAGCACATCACGCAGGAAGAGGAAATGTTGACAATGCGTCTTCGTTTAATTTCAGCAAATACCCATGAATTATGTAACCAACTTAAGAAAATATATTCTTCAGAACATCACTACCATTTGGTAGAGGCTGATGGAAGGAAGTTGTGCATATCTCATGTTCACCTTTTGGACAGGACGTGCGTGCGCTCACGTGACGTCTGGTAACTTGTGCTTTCACTCTCGCTTGTAATTTGGAAGAAGTTCACAACCTTCCTTTGGCTTTCCTGTGGGATGCATCCCTGTTGTTGAGAAAACAGAAGAACAATTCAGGGTGTTGAACTATTTCATCCAATGTAAGATGCAGGCATAGGAAACAAGCTCTGTATAAACTAGATACCTTTGAATAGTGCCCTCAAATCTAATAAATGCTGAGCCACAATTCGCCGAGTACCTCTCGAAATAGATGCCTCATTTTTCCCCTCTGGGACAAAATAGCAGGTGTAGTCTGTAAGTAGCCGAAATCACATTGTCGCATTCTTTCCACCAAGCAGTACTGTACACTTAATTGGAGATCATGGTTAGAAAAAAAAGGCTTCTCTTTTTAACAAACTAATCCATGAGAACTATGTTAGAAATAGAAAACAATGACTTCATAATTCCAGAATGAGAAACAGAATAGACATGAGCATAGCCTGACAATTGTGGACCAAGTGCAAATATGATTCACATTCATAAAAGTTACATATTGTATCCCTGATCTTTTCTCGGGTAAGACATCTCATTTTGGTACAGCAGCACCTCTACGAATAATAACAGTATGCATTTTTCTGGAGTAAAGTAGAACCTTATATGGAGTACTAAAAATGTAAGATTTTGTAAAATAAATATATATATATATATAAATTTTCAACTGAAAAACAGTAGCGAAAAATATGAATAATTCTGTAGCTGTCGTAACATATTCAGGAAATGTCAGGTGGGACCATCGTAAACCAAGGACGCACTGTTCTTTCTGTGGTTGCATCAATGAACATAAATGAAGTTTTATAGTGACTAGTGTGTTATTAGGTCATGTCACAGTATTATTGTTCCATCTTTCTTGTTCAGGTCTTTGTCAGGTGAACCACCCCATCAGCAGCATTCTCCGGAGGGGTGGAGACGTCCTGTCACAGTCCTGGCCTACTGTGGATCCCGAATACTTGGAGACCCCTGAATTTGTCGACTTATTTGTGCGGGTAAGATCACACAGACGCGCATCCCTAGACAAACCTCAGCGTGGCAATGACTTTTTTTTTTTTTGTATGAGTGTGTGTGTGTGCGTAAGACAGCTGAACCCATCCGTCTCCCTTAATTGTCTTTTTTTGTTTGGGAACATGAAGGGTTTCACTTTTGGCATGTCCATACTTCGCTGATGCCACATGCACATGCGTTTGTCCTCTAATCCACCACAATTTCAACTTTCGAAGCTAAAGTCATAGTCCATGAATACATCCACACTCTGTAATTTTCAAGAGAGCCTGTGATTAGCTTCTGCGTGTGCACGTCTGAATGTGTGTGTATTCATGTGTCTGCATGTCAAGTCTACTTGAAACTGAATTGACAAGTGAGTCAAGAAGTAAGCTGATTTTGGCTCCTATCTTGCCTTTTTTTGTTTCATTTCTTTAATGAGCACCAATAATGCTTTTGACTTTGTCATCCTCTTTGAAGAAATGCAAGTTGTGTAGGATTACTTTTAAAGGCATTTCCTGCAAATATCTCCACTGTGGGACCCAAAAGATTATCTCGAATAATCAGAGAATATCCCGGAAAATGAAATACGTGGATTAGCCGTTGCCCGTGCTAACACTGCCAACATGAACACACCGTGGCGAACACACGCACGCGCGCCAACACGCTGACGTTTTGATTTAGGCTTACACAAGTGTCACCGTTTTGAAAGTGGTATAATCTGACTTCCTTTTTCTTTTGATTTGTCTCTCTCCATAAATCACACACACGCATTGATGTGACGTGAAATACACACACTAAGCTAACTGGTGGTGCTTCTACTTAGATAAGAAGACAATAGAAATAATGTGAGCCAGCTTCCAGTGCTTTAACAGCTGTTTCTATTTTACTTGAAAATAATGAATTTTGATGTGTTTATATTACGGTTGTTGACTTCATTTTTACCTCACGTGTGCTTCTTTGGGCAGTAAATATATTTGCGCTCATAGTGCTGACTGGTGATGATTTGACTCACAAGAATCCTCTCTTGTGGGCTTCCTCATCCGCTGCCTGCGTCCTCTAATCACATATTTTGGGACGCCATGTCTGAGTGGCATCCAAGACGCACGCTAACGCACACACACACAATGCTTCCAAAGACAACATCACACACAGGAAGTCTTGATGTTCCCACTCATTGTGTACACTTGCTTCTAAAGCTACAACACTGAACACACTTCCTCTACCTACCACAAACTATAGGTTGGGAGTGTCCAACGAGAAACTTTCATTTGATCTTGAAATTGTATATGGAGGCTTGTGTTTGATATTTCTCTCAATTCTCCCCCCCAGATTAACAACAAAGTTTGTGGGAAAGTGACAGTTCCTTTGCTGATGTCCAAAGATTTGGATCAGGTGCAGAAGCTGGTCATGGAAAGCCCCCTCGGACAGACTGTTCTCAGAGACTTGCAAATCAAGAAAGCCATTCTTTCACCCCGGACCGCCCTCATCAATTTCCTTGTTGGAGGATGACGTTTCACTCCCAGTCAGTCAGTGCAACTGTTTGGTGGTGGGGGAAAAAAAGGAGGGCTCTTGTGCACTGTAAACTAATATTCGGGGTGGTAAAATCTTAATGTGGTGTTAATTTACATTTTATTATGTATCATGGTGCTGTATTGATTAGGGGTGGGAATTTTTGGGTACCTCACGATTTGGTTTAGATTCAGAAGCCCACTATTCAATTCAATTCCGATTTAGAAGCCCACAATTTGATTTGATTCCGATGCATCACTACATTGGCTTCTATTTTTTTTTTAGTCTATATAAAATACTATGACCTTTTTAAAACAATTGCATTCCTCAATGAAGAGCAATGATTTATATTTCACACTTTGACTTTTATTGAAGTGGCAAGTCCCAATAGCAGCATTTGCTTTAACAAATGTCTACAACTTCTCCTATAACAAAAGCAGGCAATTCACATGCAACTACCTATTTTTTTTTATTTTTTGCTAAAATGTGTATCACAATTGCAAATTGTCTTCAGTTTAATTTACATTGTACTAGTGCAAGTATTTTTGTTGATATTGAACCCATTTAGAAACTAATACTATAGTTGAACTATTTTCCTTGACTTTTTATTTCCAAAGAAGTAACCATCCATATTTTTTGTGCATATTTGCCAATTGTACATTTATATGGCTCATTAATTTTTTCCATTGAAGTTGTTTTTGTATGGCCATTGTGCAAGTCTTTTTTAGCAAGTTTTCTCTTTTGGTTGCATCGACAATGTATTTTGAAACCAATAATCGCTGTTGTTTTGTCAAAATATCACAATAAGAATGTATCATGGGTCATTTTGCGCTTATACACCCCTGCACATCATAAATATTATGAAAAAGTGTTTTATTGGTTGCTTTGTTTTTAATTAAAATCCTAATGAGTAGAACGTATCAATCCTTTGCCCATTTTATCAACCCCCCTTGTCTGTCCCACAAGAACCCAAATATTCCCCTCGCCTCCCATGACACCACCAGCGTCAGCCATGTCTTCTCACCTCTTCGTCCGCCGAGTCCCATGTGATCCTCCTGCCTCATCAGAGCTGCTTGTTGCCTGACTTCTTTTTTGCTGACTGCCACACGAGGACACCATATTTTGACACAAGGCCTTTCCGTCTCCTACAAAAGGTCACTTGGAAGACGTTAATGTCATTCATGAGATCGGTGTCAGTGTTCTTGGGCTAGTCTAATGCGCCCATTAGCATTTTCCTTGCAGAGCACATGCACCAGGGACACAAGACTGTTTTCACGTGAACTCCCAAAAGCTTATCTTTAATTGACTGGGTGAGTAAGCCTGTATGCGCATTCATTTTTATTTTCTGTACAAGCAGCTAAATACATTTGGATGTTCAATATGTAACTGAAGAAGGAAGCACACAGTCTTGGCCAGCTTCTGGATGAGGAAGTGCTTCTATTTTTATGATTTAAAAGGCTCTGCTCTTGACTGTTCAAATCACGCCATTTCAGCAAGTTCTGTAGAGGTCTTGTTTTTCTTAAAAAAGTCTCAGGCAATTCGAAACACACAGACAGGAGTTGAAATTGAACATTCCTCACTGATCCTGTGAACTTTTTCCCATATTCCCAAGCTCTATCTGTCAGCATCAGGTGATGGGAAACGCAGACGGCGGGAGAGAATAACAAGAAGAGACACCAGGAATTATAAGAGGGAGGAAGCGCAGCGTCAATGCTGTGTTGTATTCTTTTGTTATTGTGTCACGTTCTACTCATTTAATCAAGAGCGGTCACAGCAAGAGGTGAGAGTTTTAAAAATATTATGTTACCTCCAGTTATACTATACTAAGTTATACTTTTCACATTTAGAAACAGACTACAGAACTGATTTATGGACAGTACTTGTTCGCCTTGCATATTTCCACCTTTGTAGTTGCGAAATTCTTATCTAACTAGTTATTTTCTAATCCCCTTCTAGCAACATTTGTTATCAATAAAATGGTTTGCAATTACACACTCTGAACATAAGTTGACAGCCCAATTTTCTCTGAAAAATTCCACGGCCATTTTAATCGGCATCAAGAAATATTTTTCCCAATATGAGGTCACCACCAGTGTGACTATCTCTACATTCATTAAAAATGAGCCATTTAAAACATTTCCTACAATAAAGGATTTTGTCACTGGCAGCCCCCTGAGTCATTTTTTACACTTTTAATGTCAGCTCTGCAGTTGCCATGACGACTAGAATCACTGAACATAACATTGACTCATTCAGTACTCGTTCTGCTTTATACTTGAGATGTACAGCAGGAATTGTCCACGATGAGGTACAAAAGTCTACCCATGGAGGCTAAAGATGGCACAATTCATGACCTTGAATGCCACACAGTTCCAAGCTATAATAGCTTGCATTTGGGTGCTTCAAATCGCTTAAAATAACCATGGTCAACATACAAACAGTAACACTTCATTGCTTTTCAATTTCTAAATTATTCCCAGTGCTGTTACCAAGCATGTTTATTGTTTTTGTGGATTTCCATTAGAAATTTTGGATAAATGGAAGTGTAGAATCTGCAAAGGATTTTTTCAGTAATTTTAGTAAAATACTGACATTCGACCTTGGATGAATTATACACTTGCTTTATAAAATGTTGCTGTCATTAAGTGAACACTGAATGCATATTGTATGTGTATAAAGCAAATGCTAGTTATTAAATTAGTTCTTTCAAGGAGTATGATTGTACGTGTAGAGCTGTATGATTTATCAGACTGAATTACAGTAGTTTCTTTACAAATAACACTAGCTTTGCAATTGAACTCCTTTCCTCTTGAGTTTCACACGCCACAAGTGAAGTGGTGAGCCTACGTGAAGGATCGTTTCTTGCTTGAAGGCAAAGTTGCATAACGCTGATTATTTCCCCCAAACCTATACGGATGTGGTGCCCTCTAAAGCCTGTGTTTTTAATTAAAGCTGCAACCCGCTACCTCTTTGTCACATCAGATGGGATTTAAAGCCTATTACGTTGGCTTGTATATACCAGTGAGGTTCACTCTGCAATATGGAGGGGTCACGAGCAGGAATGTGTGACATCACTCAGCCAAAACAGAGGGGCCTGTAAATAGCCCACCTCAACCACTAAGTCCAACACACCCATGCACAGTGATTGTGGTTTTGCATTACTGTCCGATGCATGATGAAAGACAAAGGTTTGAGAGTTACCTCACCCTGTTCCAACTTCTTATGGCATTGCTCATACTTCTCCATTGATTTTAAATAATACCCATCTTAACTCTCTCTACTTCCATAAATAAGGGGTGTAGTATGTAGCAATAGTCTACACCGGGGATTCTCATACTGTAGTGATGAATACAGCACCTGGGATGTTATAAGATGCGTGAGGCTTGAAAAATCTGGGAAAGGCTGATCCTCACTTATGTTCTTCATAGAACGTATTGCTAGACTGCAAAGTAACAATTGTCTGATTCATTGGGGGGCTGAGGAAGTAATTATGAATATATTTTATCCATCCATCCATTATCCAAGCTGTTTATCCTCACGAGGGTTGCGGGGGAGCTGAAGCCAATCCCAGCTTTCTTCGGGCAGGAGGCAGGGTACACCATGAACTGGTTGCCAGCCAATCGCAGGGCACGCAAAGACAAACGACCATCCGCGCTCACAATCACATTTAGGGACAATCTAGAGTGTTCAATCAACCTACCATGCATGTCTTTGGAATATGGGAGAAAACCCACGCAGGCACAGGGGGACCATGCAAACTCCCCACAAGAAGAGCTGGAACAAGTATTTTAGAATATCAAATAAGACCATAGCACTTCTGAGTAGAAGTACAAATACTCATGTAAAAGTGTAAAAAAATAAATAAATACAATATAAGTAGTACAGATTTAATTACTGTATATTTTATTTCCAGGTATCGATAAATACAATTTTTTTCATAACTTCATACAAAAAAAAATCTGTACTCAAAATAATTTCCTAGTGTTATGTATTGGCTTAAAATGTGTTCCTGTAGCTTTTCTAATGTTTTAAACCGTAACAATTGAAAAACACACCTTTCTTGTATATGTATTTTTTTAATTAGAAGGAATGTTTGAATGCCAAAATGCTTGAACTTTTTAGGATGCCAAGCACCAATTATTCATGTCAAACAATTTTCTAAAATAATGCCATTAGCGGGGAATATCTTGCTTCTCTCAAGCTGATGCTTCATTATAGAGGAATGAGCAGTGACATTTTTGTCTCTGAATAGCTTTTTACACAATAAGTGCATGTTTAATTTTTTTGGGGCATGGATTTGTTTTTTATTTCTTGGTGGGTGTTGGACAGAAAAGTGGAGCCTGAGAATCCAGACTCATCATGGAATGACCAACATCTTGAGGACAGGGCAAAGTGTTGTCTTTTCTGGGAAATATTATGTTATAACTTAAAGTAACGAAATATAAACGTTTCCAATTAGTTTTCGATATTAATCACCACACACATGTAAAAAAACAACTAATTAATTGCAATGGCGGAAACGCAAAAGTTTCTCTGCTGAATTCAATGAGCAATTCAATTAATTCTGACCACACAACATGGATGCAAGTCCGAAAAGCATAAAACGTAAAGTTAATATCTACCTGACAACGTCTTGTCGTTTATGTTTATGGCGAATTATACGCCTCTCAGCTATATTTACCGTGGCCGCACGACTGTTGCAGTGGTTGTGGTCACAATTAAAAATCAGCACTGCGCCTTTAAAAACAATCTGCTTCTTATTTCCAGTTCCAACCGTCCACCGGCTGCGTTCGGGCTGACACGTACGCTGGCTGCGAGGACCCGAACCGACCGTTCCAGCCAAACAAACCACTTGGCGACAACTTAACGGTTGTTCAAAAGTACTTTGGGGGACTTTTATTAACAGCGTGAGGAGGTTGAAGTTTTGAATGAGTCGCCCGCGCCTCGGGACCGACTGTGAGTGAGGCGGGCGGACGGCGAGCGGAAAGAGAAGGAGGAGGTGGAAGAGCAGGAGGAGGGGGGCCATTGCCCACCGGCTGCTATCAGAACTGGGATCGACTAGTTGAAAAGCAGACAGACGGCGGCTTGTTCGTGACAAAGTTGACACACGCAAAGACGCTCCGAGGAGGAGTCTGAACCGAACCCTGGAACTATAAAGTTGGATGTAACGGAGAAAAGTTTCAACCGGAGTCTGGATAAGTCTTTTAGATGTCAGGACCGCTAGTTGACGGGCTGTAAACAAAATCTTCACTCTGGAGATATAACTTTTCTTTCTGGACTTTTTTTTTTTTTTTACTGTATCTGAACTCTTTAATCGACCCCACAACATCTCCAAGATGGATAAATACGAGGATTTAGGACTGGAGGCAAGTAAGTTTATAGAGGACTTAAACATGTATGAGGCATCTAGAGATGGTTTATTTAGGACGAGGAGGGATGCAGAGAATAATCCTGATTTTGAGGAGACGAGAAGAGTTTTTGCTTCCAAAATGACTAAAATACACATGCAGAAACACCAAGAAGAAATGGCAAGAAACAACCAGGCCTTGAGAATGAATGGTGGTCTCAACAACGCTTATTACACAAAAGACAGGCCACCCATCAATAGCTCCAGGCATCCAGGTGAAGCTGCTGCAAAACCTCCACTACTATCGGGTCCTTTATCGTCTGCTGGTCATTCTTCACAGTTTGACGGTCAGAAGAACCATGCAGCCATTCAACCCGAGCCTCCAGTCAGCAGGGCATATGGCTACGGAAACAATTCTGATAATAAGGAGCGTTCAGACCTACATTTGTACCAGAACACCTCCCCTGCTGCCTCCGGTTCAGGAAACGCTTTTCACAGTGCACCCATGCACGCTCGCCATCCGGCTCCATGGGCCTCATCCAGAGAGTGCCACAACCCCCAATCTTTGTCCGAAAGCAGTGTTGCATCTCCAACCATGATCAGTCCTCCGACACCACAGAACCCGGATGTCCCCTTCCCATTGAACAGGAGTCCAACTTCCTCTGCTTTTCCCAAAGAAAAACCAGACCTCATTCCCTCACTGCCTCTTAGTGCCTTCACAGGAGGAGCCAATTTACCTTCCATGCACCCAGCAGCTCACTATGCACCATCTTCTCCGACTTCAAAAACATCTTCAAGTCAGAATGGCCCGGTGGTAGCGTCCTCTCAAGTTTCTTCTGGAGCACCTCAAACTAAAGTCCAGGTCACTTCTGCCACCTTAAACCCTGGCAATGTCGCCAAAAGCTTCAGCCAAAGTCAAGATCAGAGTCAGATACCGAGCTTTGGGAAGGCCACTGGTGCTGAAGCATCTTCCTTTAAGCCTGTACAGCCGCCACCAGAACACGGCCCGTCAGCTGCTGAGGTAAAATTAGAGGCCCTTACTAATCGCCTGGAAAAGGAGATGAATACTCAACCAAAAGCTGACTACTTTGGTAAGATATCAAGACTAATACCAATCCTTTGAGTTTGTTGTTTTCCAAAGATAACATCACCCTCCCACAAGTTCAAAACAAAAACCCACTTGATTTGCTTTCTTGTTCCCGTACACAATTATCATGCTTGTCATCAATCATGTCACTTCAGACATTTCTTCTTTCATTACTTGAAGGGTATCCCAGTGCTCCCCTGTCACTGTTTAGTCTTCTTTTTCCTAATCAAATGCTTTAAAGTAGTCAGACAGACATCAGAGCAAACACGTTTTTCTTCTTTTAATTGTACTTTTTGGAATGAAGAAACAATCTTTTTTTGAATTTATTAACAGTCTTTTTGAAATGATTAGCTGCTCGCTCTGCAGATGCAATCCCCTTAAGCAAAATGGCAGGCAGTGGAAAGTTGTGCTGACAGCCTAAAGATTTTAAGGCCACATCAATAATTTTTGTCTTGAGTGTTTAATGCGCCATCTACTATTGACTTTTTAGTTAGAGTGTAATGTTTCTGCCACAAAGAAATCTCCTGATTTATGTATTGGTTTTTCAGACCCCTTTCTACTGCACAATACCTGTTTGGCTCAGAATTGGTCAGTCAGGCTTCCAAGCAAGCCAAGGCGATACCACATACGTGACTTAAACCACTGTTTTGTCTAAAATGCAACCAGCCTGACACTGTGCCGCCAGCACATATGAAGCGATCTGATTACAATTTTGATTGAATCACTAGACACATTTAGTGTAACTCTAGCCCTTTGTTTCCAGTGTCCTCTTTTTTTTTTTTTTTTTTTTACTTCATTGGCGGGCGACATAGTGCTGCGTCACGCCATTTAATCATCTGTCGTCATGCGGCCTACATTCCCCACGATTGAAACACAAACCAGATCAGGGTTTACCCTACCAAATTGTGAATTGAACTCCCTTTTGTTTTCAGCCAAGAGTCACTCAGTTGCATTGGATTTCTAGTCCATTACTTCCTGATCAAATGAATTTTTGTGCTTGTATTAAATTCAGTGAAAGATGTGCTGGCAAGACATTTGGCGTGTTTGTCCATCATCCCGTAAGTCGGCACAATAGGATAGTGTGCAGATGTTATTGCTCATGTGCTCACCAGCTGTTTGCAGCTAAGGCCATTGTTGAAATATGATCTCCTATTTAGTGACACAGCGGTGGGCACAAGTTATATTGCGATATCAGATATCATGCTGGAAACTGTTCAGCATGCCGTTGTCAGACACTCTTCCATACACCCACCCTTGCTTCCTCGCCTACAGGAATTTCCTGGTGGAATGTCACGGTTGTAACTCTGAGTGCCCCCATGTACGCATACTGGTGTGTAAGAGAAGATGTTCTGGCGTACGTCACTGTCACAACAAGGCTCACAAATTGCTGAGCGATGTGAATATGACGAATGTGTGGAAGAGCAATGCTGTTTTCAGCCCACCAGAGGCTTTTTAAAGTAGTGTATCTTTTTTTTTTTATCCTTTAGTCCCACATCACCACTTACAGCCTTGCACTTTCCACTTGGGCATGGCTCAGTTTCTGCGTCATGCTCTCATGCAACGTCAGTAATGTGTAGGCTGATCATAAAACATGTAATTTTCTACAAATTTATCAAAAAAAAGATTGATTAATTTACAAATGGATACAAAAAGCAAAATTGGATTTATGTCTTCCAATGAGGACTAGTGTATGGTGTTTACCTATATGCAAGAGGAATACAATAAATCTGCAAAACTCTGAAATAGTCCTGCCTGAGCCATCTGGTGATTCGTACAGCAACATAACTGCAGCTGGAAATACTGTGAAAATGAGGCCAAGAAAGGAATATCTGGAGAATGAGTGCAAGGCATTTTAGAAATGAATGTTGAGGCTCTTAAAAGGCCTTTTTCGAGGTGGCAGTGGTGCAGCTAAACAGACGAAGAGACGAAAGCCGACACATGGTGGGTGGGTGCGTGCTTCTAGGTCCTTGGCCACATACAGTATGCCTGAGAGAATGAGAGATTCATATGTCCAAGATTGCAATAAGTGGCAGCTCATCCTGTTGTTGCATCTGTCCTTTTCTTTCAACTTCCCCCCCACACATGAACACACTGATCTAGTTGAGTGTTTTGTTGTGTTAAGATGGAAGATTGATTTATCCCATCCTGCTGTTGAGTGGAACGCTTCCCAAGGATTCTTGGCTTCTTTTCTGGCGAGCTTTTGGAGGGGCTGTGATTGTGGTTGCCTCCCAGGCATGTCACCGTGTCTGATGAATATATTCCAGCCTGGTAAATGTTTGTCATTATCCCGTGTTTTTATTGACGCGTTTGTTACTTAGCAGGATTATGCCAACACTACGTAACTGCTTACCACTAAACATTGGGACGGCACAAGGAAGAAAGTTTTTCCTAATGTATCGAAAACTCTGTTGATCACAGTTTAAACTCAATCTATTCACTTTTCTTCGTGATTAAAATTGCAATATGGGATATGGAGGTATGTGTGGATGATGGCCTTAGGTCAGGGATGGGCAACATAAATGCTAGAGGGAGGCCACAATTTTTTATCAGTGCTACAAGGTGGACAAATAGAGCTGAGCCCTTCCTGGCTAGATACAACAAAAAAATGACATTTTTTTTTATATATTGTCAAAATGCGTACAAAATGTGCTTTTAATATTTTTGATTTTTGATATTTTTTTCCCCGATGTATTAAAGATCAACTATCCTAAAACAAAGTTTTTAAAACAAACAAAATAACCACATACTGTATTTTTTTCTTCAGTGCAGAGGGTTCTCTAGAATAAATGTTCAAAAATTTTAATGTTATCGAGCTACTGCAGCTTGTTTGTCTTGCATAACATTCCAAATCCCACCAAAATTATTAGGCCTACATACCTTGTAATAAATGGCCATATAAGACCCAGTGTTAGCCCAAGTAAATCATGCCTCCATCTAGTGGTGATTGGTGATATTACAACCTAAAACTACAGTCAACCTCTTCATTTTCACACTTTCGCAGCCACGGATTCCAGTATTGACAGATTCGGTTTTTCTTTTTGATAGTTATTTTCGTGTTGGATTTTCACTGCCCTATTTCCTACCCATTTTTCATGGAAAAAGACTTTTATGAAGAATCTACTTATTTATAAGAATTTATTATTTAAAATAATATATAATCCTCTTTAATTTCTAAATACTAGCGGTGGAACAAAACCTCAAGGCCAGGGGGCCAGATCGGAGGAGATACTGTGTTACACTGTTTTTCACAGTTTCTTGTTTTGGCTTTTTTGTTGTGGCGAAAAGAGCTCAAAGATGTAGTGACGGCATGAGTCCCCCCACCATATGAGAACTTGAGAAAATGATCTGATAAAGTGAGTTTAATGTTTTACCGAAAGCCCCGCCTTAAGTGGCTAAGCCTATGCAATGCTAGACTTAGACATATTGATCTAACTGATGTATAACTGGATGAGAAATGAGCTGCCGCAGTGCGTGCGGACAGTGGGTTTACTTTTCACCCTTCGGCATATTCAACTTGCATCCTTTCAGAGATTTGACAGCTGCAAAAGGTAAGCAAGGAGCAGAGGGGGGAAGGTAGTCTTGAGTTAATGTTTTGCCCCCCTCTCCCTCAGTTAAAACCAGCAAACGGTCGCATGAATAATCTCACTGTTTTGGAACATGGGACACCGGCCAAATGTACATATGCAGCGGCCCAACCTGAGGAGAGGTTACTTGTATCAAAACAGAGATTGTTTTATTGCGTTGCTTTACTCGTGGGGGCTTTTAAATTGCAGCTAAGTCGACTTAAAGGAGACATGACCAATTTTAAAAGGTGTATGGGATCTCTACTGCCATCACTGAATCCTGTCATTGTTGGATGCCGACCGTTTTGGTTCATACATTTCAGTCTACATTTTAAGACTGAGAACTTCTCTTCAGCTCATTAGTTTGTCGTCAGGAAACGCTACAATGTTGTCATATAAACAAAATGCCTTACATAAGCGCAACATTACTCCAATAATATCCCTCTGTTATCTTTAAATCTTTTTTTCGAGCCGTTGGGATCCCTGAGGATGACTCCTATCAGTAGCAGCACTAGGAAAGACGGCGCTGAAATATAAGTAATCCAAATGTATATTGTGTTATAACACGTCTTTTAGGAACAACGGCTGAATAAGTGTATTAAATGCGAGATTGTGTTTTGGAGTAGAGGCTGACGTGTCATGTGTGTTGGATGCAGTGGGAACAGAAGTTTCTTTGTGTGTGTCAGATGAGGACCAGGGGCGGGCTTGGCTGCTTGGGCTGCCCAGTCACCAGGGAGTTGTTCTATAAAAACACGCACTCACAAATAACCGCATGCAAGAGACACGTCGAGTGCTGAATTTTTGGCCGTTATTACTGTAACTTTATTGATTGTTCACTTTTGTGTTCCATATAATGGCCCTCATAAGGACTTGAACAGTCATGGATGATTTCTGCTGATTTGTCCCAATCCGTCTGCTGTTTTATCACACAACAGACTTAAGTGTAGCAAAGGAAGTAGCAATTTGAAAACGTTTTTTTTATTTTTTTAAAATCCCCTATGGGAGTTATTTGTAGCTACAGCTTGTGATCAGGTTGTGATCAACATGTTGCGCCAAACTTAAAAAACAGGTTATGTGGTCTGCATGGCTTGCTCTTAAGCATTTGCATCTCCTGATTTCAATATTTTTCATTTTCTTTGTTCATATGATGCAAGCAAATCTCATCCGCCACCCGCCACCCTCCAGCCAGAGGCAGTGCGCTCCCTGAAAGGAGGCGCCCATTGATTTTTATCAGTGTTTCATTAACAGACTTCTGGGCCTCTGAGCCAAATCAAATAAGCAATACGGGATATTTCTTTTCTCGGTTGCTTCTGCCTGTTTTAATCCGGGTCAGAGGCTTCACACTAGTTTCTGCCAGTACTGTCCTCATTCAAATGAACATTATGTGTCGTATTGGTAACAGCAAACAATCAAATCATTTAAAAGTCATTATATGAATGATCTTTTTCTGGCAAACAGTTTCAATGAGTCTTCCGGCTACCTGTGTCATTTCTTAGGAGTCTGCGTTAAGTGCAACAAGGCCGTGTATGGAGCCAACCAGGCTTGTCAAGCAATGGGTAGCCTCTACCATGACAACTGCTTCACCTGCAGTGCCTGCAGTAAGTACACACACTCATATAGTACATACACACACATGCACACACTCACCCCTTCATACACACACAGCCCAAGGTCACTTGGAGTGTTCAACACTGTCACTTTCTCAATGGTCGAGTCACTTATAAATGTCATGACAAGCACACCATTTGACTCCAGGAGAACCTCCTGAATGAGAGTAATGCCTTCCTTTGTGTTTTTTTTCCATGACTGTGATTGAATACACGCAATTAGTTTACGCTTACAATACTTTACTGGTGGTGTTTGGTTTCTGGGTGTGACGATCACTCCACCAGCTCCCACAAGACAATCCAATCCATTGACCATCAGTCAGTGTTACTGATAATTTGCAGTTCAAACTCTTGATTACATTGACTTTGAAACCCAACTTTAATAAGGTTCCCTGTGTATTTTGTCATGTGATGCACGTTTCCACGTTAAATAATAGCATTTTAGATTTCTTGCATTTTTAATTAGTCAGACCTGTTAAGTTGTGATTTTCCATTGTTGCTTCATATTTTCCCAAATGTTTAATATGACCAAGTCTTTGTAAGATTTGCTTCTTTTTGTGTTCTCCTTCTACTATTACATAACATACATTTGTGAGTTTAAATCATAATGTCATCCAAGGTTATTTAAAAAAATAAATAAATATATATATATATATATATATATATATATATATATATATATATATATTATATAAATATATAATATATATATATATCTTATATATATATATATATATATATATATATATATATATATTCTTAAAATAAAACGAGATAGAAAAGTCCATGACATGTCTTAGTGTATGGACACTGAAATTCAGGATGTTAAAGAGAAATGACTCAGCCGCTCAAAAATTGGTGCTCGTGCTGTTGAGGAGTCACGACGTCCATGTTTAGAAAAAGCATTACTCAAACACACTGCCGTCACTCGTGTTGGTGTATTGAGTCAATGTAGCCTCAAACACATTACTGGAAGCCACATCAACTTTGTGGTAGCATCGTTTTTATCTTGTGAGTCATCACACCAAATGTAGTCCTGGATACTCCATCTATACTCAAGTGCTTTGGCATCTGTATGTCTGTGGACAGATTTTGCCAAAGCATACACTTTTGTCTAAACCTCAATGTACTACTGTCTACTCATTTCTTGAAATGTCAACTTGTACACTGCTATTGGGGTTTGGGTAATTCTACTGCAAGACGTTTTGTAGTCTGATGCAAACAAGGCCTCATTTACATGGACCTACTTAAATAATTATGCAAATGTTTTAGCAAGAAACCAATCATCATTAATGCAAATCTGTAAAGGCCAATAGCTGGCGTAGTGACAGCATTTTTTGAAAGTTCTGCAGACAGACAACACCATTAATAGTACCTGCAATTATACGCGCTTCAAAAAGACATGGAGACGCCTTCATTTGCATAACATGTTTGTCCTGCCTCCTTTTTTATCCTTAACATTTACTCTATTTAAGTTGAGTATTTCTGTTTTGGGAGTACGGTATCATCACCTGTCGCAGCCAGTGCACTTACAGTAAAATGTGATATGATGCTCATTATATTGAGCAGCACACTCCATGTTGATTGTTATAAAGTAGTAGCCTGCTATTGACTGTGTCCTCTAAACCGTGGATGGCTTTTTGTCTTAAAACTGTCATAGTAGAGTACATATTGAAAGCATACTAAACTTGGAATTGGGGCCGGGGCTTTTTCGATCTAGTCTCATGTTACCAATCTATACTGCAGGATGTCATTTGCAAAGAGTACCCTAACATGGTTTTAAAAGTTTAGTTATCTTGAAAATTACTGCATTTTAGATTGAAACATTTTTTGATATTCAGAGTGCAATCTCTGCCCCCCTGGTACGTCAATTAAGATCTCTGTCCCTGTTATCAGATGGAGGGTATGTGAAGTATTTGTGACACTGTGGCGATCCACCTCCTGTATTTACCTCTAATCCCGCAACAACTTTGACCTTGTTGGCTACACCTGAATGTTTATGATTAACATCTACTTGTACACACTCCGTTGTGTGCGCGTTTTTGTTTTCATTTGAGATGAGATGAAAAAAGCGAGCTTGGTGTTATGGGGGGCATGAGTTAGGGTGATGCCTAAAATGGGGCTGAGAGTTTATCCATCACATACCACTCATAGCTTTGCCAATCTGAAAGCATGCTGTGAGGTGCCCCCAGGAAAAAGCATCTCGACTGGGGAGGAATGCATGCATGGGGGGGGGGCCCAGGAGGCCGGGCTCCAAGAGCACACTGGGTGCTGTTATTTCAGCTGGACACAACAAGTGTACACTGTGGAGACCATTCATTGGGACCACCCCACCCACCACATAAACAAAAGTATGCATGCACATGCACAGCTACAATATACAGCATGTATTCATGCTTTGTACCCGCAACATATTGTACAGGACTTTTTGTTCGACATCCCATATTATCTTGATCCAAGACAACTGTCACGACTGCTGCCTTGTAACAAGTCTTGTTGATAGCAGTAAACATGCAAGGATGTGCTCAGACTTTCCTTTTTGCGTTCATGTCATGTACACATGACCCATCATAATGCATGTGGCCTGAGACTTGACTGTTGGGGTCTTCAATCCTGTTCCTCGAGGTTTCTAGCAATCCCTGCTGTAACATATCTGATTCAAATGATCAGACAAATTTAACACCATTAAAAATAAACGTCATAATTGGTAGTCCTTGAATAATCCCTGTGAAAATCAACAATAAATTAGGCTTTGTACAATTGTATTATGTTCTTGAATTTTACTCGACTGACACCAATTGATTAGATGTACTGAATTATAACGCTATATAGGCTTCAGGTTGAATACATTTTCCAGTACTGGACTTTTTTTTAACCTTTTAATTGCAGATTCTTGCTCTAATGGGATGGGGAAATCATTCAGAAGGTGGTCACTAAATTGCTTTCATTTCTGAATAGGATTACATAAGGGAATTCATAAAAGGTCTTAATGAGAAATGGTCCTTGCGTTTTGTTCTTTCAGTCATCTCATTTACATTTTTATTAACACGCCGTTCAGTATGGTCCTTTTCGAGCAGTTAGCCCAACCTTCTGACTTTAATAAAGCTGTTATCCTTTCGCAAAGCTCAGAGCATTCCTGCGCAGACTGACTGGGTTAAGAAAAAAAAATGCTGGAAAGAGAAGGTGAGGGATAACGCATAAAAGACTTTTGCCAGACAGGCATTACACTTTCAGGAAGGGAAAATTAAAGAAATTTCATTAAAGGGTGAGGCAAGGGCCCCACAGGGTCGTGCAGAGACTTTCGGACAGACTGGTGCTCAAAATTCAAAATTGAAAAATGTAACTTTTTTTATTATTATGATGGTTGAAACAATATAAATATAATGTGTGTGATAATTTCTGGGGACTCAATATAAATGGGTAAAGTCGAGTAGGAGGCTGGAGAGAAAGACAATGGTCATGAATATTGTCGTCAGATTGAAATTTCTTTTAAGCTAATAAGATTCAAAGACGTTCTCAAAAAACTTACAGTACATTGCAGGCAATTGATGAGAACAGAATACTAGATGACACTTGTTGTCAAGAACACCGCGGTGTCAGAGCAGTTTCCAGCAAAGGTGCTGGCCTTTTGCTTGCACAGATTTCAAAAGTTCATGACAATTTAACCCTCAAATTAGTATTTTGTCTGCCCATTATATCATCTTTGTGGCCAGAAATGACCATTTTGTTCCATCTAAAAGTCCCATGTCTCACCTGGGGCTCTGAAAATGTTTGTGGCTCTATCGTCGTTTTTATACAGAGGAACATGCGTTCCTTAAAGGGGGAGTCAAGTCAGAAATTGTCTTGACAATAATATGTTGTATGCACCCGCACTAGTCTAAGCACGGTGTTCTGATTAATTTTGCATTTGTGGAGTATAATTTAAGTAGAAAAATGCACTTGTTTTTATTCATTTCAAGGGGTGGCCATTTTGCTTTGAACTGTAACTTTGTGTCAATTGAAAATGACATCACAGTGCCGAAGGGCTCAGGTAACGACTGTCACAGCTCACCTGTTTTCTGGGTTTGGCCATGTGACGTTCGTTGTGTCCCAACAATTGCTCTGTGCCTCTGTCAGCTCCAGCGCGAGCTACTGTGAACGATGCGTTCAGGAACAGCTTGGAAATTTGTAGACCAAATGGACAAAAAAAAAAGAATGTCATGGTTTTCATGGCACTAAAAGTTTGCTTATAGGAGGTCAGTTAGAAGAGGAATGTATTTGACAATGGGGAAAAACACCTAAAAACAACCAAAATATTTTTAAAAAGATAGAAAAAGAAAAGTTTAAAATAAAGTATACAATAGTTAACTGTGCTGTTGTAAGACCACAGACAGACCTTCACAAACAAGCACGTCACTGTTGTCCATATTGTCTTGATAAAATGAAGAATAAAGATTCAGGGCTCGAGCCCAATTCTGATTTGTTAATTATTTTTTTAATTTATTGACTTTGGTCGGCCAGCCTAAAAAGTAGCCGATAAAAATGGCCCTTGTGCATAATAAACACCTCCTCTGCTGTCGCCCCCCCACCTCCCACACCTTCCATTGCTGAAAAATGTAAAGAATGTTCCCTCTTCCTGTGGGACACGCACAGGAGTAGCCAACTGTCTCTGAAGGCAGTGTGCATTCTTTGGTGTTTGGATGTCCGATTCAGCCTGCAGAAGCGGTGAGTTAGACGGAAAGAAAGTACTGGACAGCCAGCATGTGGAGAGAAGAAGTAACATCAGGTCATTTTGCTTCTTGGCCGCTCGATGCGTTGCATTCCAGAGGAACAGATTGTTTTCTTCTTGCACCTGTCCAGTAATTTGATTTGGTGATTATCTTCCCCACATGTTGGACCCAGATGTGTTCTTTGTCTACAACTTACTCTGTGCCGCAGCTACAGTACATTCTCAAAGACACTGGCACACCATTTGATTTAGCTACCAGAGATTCAGCAAGATTTACTGAATTTTGCAAGAGGGTCCATTACTTTTGAGTGGGGTCATTAATCACCCATTTTCTTTAGTGCTGTTTTAAGAGTTAAGGTCGCAAGGGTTTCTACTAAGACCTTCAATTCTGTCCATATTCCTCGCTTGAATGAGAAATCATAACAATCTAAATGGATCTGACTGTTTGCAGGTCGAAGGTTAAGAGGAAAGGCTTTCTACTATGTTGGAGGAAGAGTTTTTTGTGAAGAGGACTTTCTGGTGAGTTCAATGCACAATCAGTAGTACCTCCACGAAGCGTCAAATTGGGAAGCATTCTTGAGTACTTTTGTAGATTAGTACATCTTTACAGGACAGGCATTGATACTTTCATAGCACTTGAAATTGAAATGTTACAGTATTATTCTCATCCTCTTGAAGCAGTAATATTTCAACTAAATCATACAATATGAGCTTCATTCAATTTCAGCCGTATAGATTGCTAAACGATATGACTCATCTCAAATGAGCCTTTCAGGTTGTTGGCCTATATCAGTCTCGGACTCACTTTAAAATTAGACTTCTGTGGGGTTGGGAGGAGGTCAGTAACTTGAGAAGCTGTTTAACTTTATTGAGTGTTGGGTATTGACACCAGTGCAATAAAACCAACGGAGAAATTCCCAATGCATTTTTCATTGTTGGATAATACCGTTGAAATCCTCTGCATAATTGTTTAGCTGAAATGAAAACTTTAGTCTTTTTTTTCATGGGGGTGGTTTGTATTTTATTTATTTTATTTAAGAAATTCACAAATTTTCCACATTTTTTTACTCAAACTGTAACTCCAAACGTAAATCAACTTATTGGACTTCTACCACAATCTTGAATATTTGTAAAGCTCTTCTCACGCGTGTGAATTTGACAAGTGTTATTTAATTATGTATTATTAAAAAAAAAAGCCAAGTCCAAGAAACCACGCCACACTGGCTGTGAAAATGTTTTCTAAGAAACAGAAGGAGAGCTATTCCGTGCAGACGTTATAAATTAACCACACTCACTACATTTGCTCTTTGTCTTGGAAACTCTGACTGTCATGTCTTTTTGTGCTCAAGTACTCAGGTTTCCAGCAGTCAGCTGACAAGTGCAATGCATGTGGTCACCTGATCATGGACATGGTAAGTGTTTGTAGTGATTCTTTATATCAGTGTTTCCCAAAGCCAAAGCACTCATTTTACGTTAAAAAAAATTATAGCACGCCACCAAATCCAAATGTCACAAATAGTATGAATACAGATTTAGACAATATGAAATCTGGGCCCCGTGGCTATGCAGTTTAATTGTTCTGCATGCCACTATACATTGCTGACATGAATAGATGAACAATACGTTTTGAAAATACTTTTTGACAAATTAAGTGAAATTTTACAATGCCCTCGCGCACCCCTCATTTTCTCTCATGGTACACTAGTACGCTTTGGCACCTTGGTCGGGAATCCCTGCTTTTTATAGCATGCATTTACTGTAGTGCAGCTGGATTGTGCTAGAAATGCTACATGCAAATACAAATATTACTGTCCTACATGCTGGACTCATTTTGTTCCTGTACTAATTTTGTCCCTCCAGATCCTCCAGGCTCTCGGGAGGTCGTACCACCCGGGTTGCTTCCGCTGTGTTATCTGTAATGAGAGTCTCGATGGCGTGCCCTTTACTGTGGACACTGAAAATAAGATCTACTGTGTTAAAGATTACCACAGGTGGGTATCACTCCTTCTGCTCACAGTACCTACATGGCTCCCATCTTGATGTCTTAACTCGAGATTTAATGCAATATGATAAAGAAGCTGACACGTTATGCAAAATGTGATCTCAAGCAACCTGTAGAGCACAGATGACACAAGTGTTTTATTGCCATTCTGTGTTTCCGGCAAAATGTGTCTGTGCTTTATAGTTGAACTCATTGCTTGCGTCATGCTGTCATGATGTAATAACCACTCACTCATTGTGCCAGAAGCCACTCCTCTGTTCAGTTGCAAAACACATCTATCCCCAATATGCTCAATTCTAATTACTGAAAAATGACACTTAAATCAGATACGGTCAAAATGACTACATGTAATTATTACATGTTTCTCAGGTGCTGTTTTTGGATTTTTAGGCCAGAGGATTGCATGTTGGAATTCCATTGTGGAAAATAACATTAAAAAAGGTGCTAATTGTTATTGACAATCATGAACAAACGACAGCCCTACATTCAACAACTGCGTTATATTAACTGGGGAAAACAAGAACAAAATTGCTCCTCAAATGAATTCATTGATTAGCAAAATTGCTCATCGAGCAAAAAGTTATTTCGAGCTTTAAAAATTTCGGTCACTTTAAACGTATGTTTCAGAATTTGGTGAGCGCAGTGGATATGCGGTGGGAGAGACCTTTGTGGGATAGCAAAAAAAAAAAAATTTTCAGGCGCTTGATGAATCTTAAACCATAAAGATGTTCTGTAATAATTCTCATCCCAACAATATATTGTTCAGCTGTACAAATCACACGTGAAGCCTGCCAAAAGCTGGCTACCACAAACCGACAGCTGTTGGCAGGCTGCTTGCGACAACATGTACAACTCAGCAGAGTCTGACAGCCCCTAAGTGCTCTCGCCACCGTCTGAGTGCACAGTTGACCCCTAGTCGATAGTCTGGCCTGTGCACACTTGGAAGTTGTTTGTTTTTAACTCCTGCTTCCCACCCTGCGTTCACGTGAAAAAAAAAGTATTTGTCTGATAATTCTATCTGGATCACATATGTGGGTGAGCCATGACATCTGCAGAACTGGCATCTGCTCAGTCAGATAAAGATTGTGACTCTCGTCTGACCGAAGAGGAAAAACACTGCGGCTCAACTTTAAAGGCTGGGAGAGACATCAAGCGTGGAATGAAAGCTCTGTAGTTAGATTGGCTCAGTTTAGCACTGTAATACATGTAAAGCAAATCTATTTAAGGTGTTTTTCTTGACTCCCTATTTCAGGGTCCTGGCTCCTAAATGTGCCTCCTGCAAACAGCCCATCCTTCCATCCGAGGTAAACATGTCTAAATATGACATTTTATCTAATGTCCTAGTTTTGGCGTAGGGTGACTTGCTAAAGACTTCAGTCAAAATACTCGCACTCTGTTTAAGTATAAATACAGATGCTTGTAAAAAATGTAAAAATAGGAGTACTCATACTCAAGTAAAAAGATACAAGGACATGGTATCAAACACTGTGTTGCCATCTTTTCTAATTCTGTGAACTGACTTTTCTTACGATACAGTAGCAACCCCCTAAAAATAATTGTATGCATTTTTTTATGAATAAGGTCATTTGTGGGAATATATGACACGCTCTCCTAAATGTTGCTTCTGTCTGTTTTTTTCCACCTTATAACACAATTTCCCAGACTTTACTGAGCCAAAGCACATATTTATACATGAGAAAAGTCTCATGGCACACACCCAAGCAAAAATGTCACAAAGTATATATCTGTACTCTGAAAGAAAGATCTTATCTCAAATCACTCATAAATATAAACAGGCGGTTAATTGTACATGCTGCCGTCTAGTGGAAGGGCAAGTAATTGTTTTTCTTGTCATCATACGTCCTGGCATAAATAAATGTACAAAGGTAATCATTTTATGATTTTATTAATTGTATAAGTGAAAATGAATCATTTCCCCCGTCACACCTGATGATCACGCGAGGAACATTAATGTGCCACCGCACAGTGGTTGGGAATTGCTACCTTATAAGACCGTGTGTCTCATCATCCATGATGATGGGGGTGGGGGGGGGGGGGCGCACTTGGGGGAACAAGCTCATTTGACATTGTCAGGAGTAGAAAATGCAAATATCGCTTTTCAAATGAGAGGCGTAAAATTAAAATCATCATTAAAATAAATACTCAGGTAAAGTTCAAATATCTAAAATGTCTGCTTAGGTAGTGTTTGTGATTTCTGCTTCACTGTAACTTATAGACATTCAAATAATGAAATGTAAATGGGCTATCATATGTTATAATGACATTCTGTCACATTTTGTATTCTGTGTGGCAACCCTAATCGCCATAAAACTAGTTTTGAACAAAAGTCAAGGAGATTGCGTCGTGGTTTAACTGGCCACATAAAATGACGAGGAGGCCGAATGTGGAGTAAACGATCGTTGATGTAATCAAATCTTGTGAAGGGTGGCTCACATCAGTTTGTGCAGAGATGACGCAGATCCCCGACCCGTTGTTATCCGGTAGAAAGTACAGATATCTGTTCAAATGTGGGGAATAGAAGTAATAAAGTCTTCAGAAAAATAAGCACTCAAAGTACAGACACCAAAATTAGCCTCCTGGTCACATGTAGATGTCATTCACTTCCAACTAGCAAGCGCTCTGCATGTGAGAGGGACATTTGATCAGTTGATCATTTCTTTAGTGCATGTTATTGCCAAAATATGCATTCCCAAGTTTCAGCGTGAAAAGAAATGAAGAGGAACAGGGCAAAATCAACACAATATCCCAAATTGGAATCTAATTTCAATGGTTGTTTCTCAGAACGAAAAATATACAATCCGAAGGAATTATGGAGCAACTTGGATTGACCGTTGTTTGCTCAAAAGTGCAATCAACACCAATTTAAGCTCCGAGGTCCTAAAATGAGGCAGCAGATTGAGTGAAGTTGAAACGAATGCTGCTCCCATGTGTCTTCTGAGTAGACGGGCTTCAGTTGTGCCGTTGTCTCAGCAGGGCTCCGATGAGACCGTCCGTGTCGTTTCCATGGACAAAGACTATCATGTGGAATGCTATCGCTGCGAGGTGGGTAATAGCAGACTCCAAGACTGCGATGCGGATCGTCTGCTCACACAAAAACACTTAAGGGGGCTTCAAGCCAGGCCCTTTAAATGACTCATGATTAGACATCATAATGAGCCCTGATCTTAATTACAAGCGTGACAGTAATTATATACCACTGAGCCGTGCCGAGCTCTTATGCAATATCTCATCACGAATCTTCTTGCTTTCTGCTTGAAATGTGATTCACTGTTCCCTCTATTCATCTTCCTTAGCAAGGAAATATGCAACATTTATAGAAGAAATACTAATGCTTCTTGGGGATATACCTCATCGTTTTTGGCCATTTATTCCTTTCAGGACTGTAAGATGGAGCTGAATGACGAGGAGGGTCACCGCTGCTACCCTCTGAATGGCCACCTTCTCTGCCACTCTTGCCACTTGAAGCACATTGAGCCAAGCAGCGCCTCTTCCTTGGCCAACAGCGCCTCCTATTAACTTCAGTACGGGTGCAGGAGGACACCTGGTGGACATTTTGCGGGGCAACTCTCACAGTGGAGCGTGATCACAATTCTTGTTGTAGAGGATTGGTTGGATGTTTCACTTCATGGAATTATGAAACCTTATGCATCAAAAGACCTCATGAATCAACGACCTTATGATGAAGTAAATCAGTACTCCAAAGTTTGAATACGGTAAAGTTTGGTGCTATAGCTGCAACTTTGCAAAATGCCTTAAGCTTCACTTTCACTCTTCTGCTTTGGCTTTTACACATCTACTCTCACATGCAATATATCATGACTTAAATATCACAAGTGGAAAGAGTTAATAATGCCTGGCTTCTCTTTTGCAGTTGACTGCTGGTTCAATTGGACACATGCAGAGGCGGCATGGTAGCCTTGTAGTTAGCATGTCTGTTTCTCAGGCTAAAGGTTCTGTGGCAGGCCCTACTCTGTACCTTTGCATGTTCTCCTCATGCTTGTGTGGCCTTCTACCTATGTACTCCGGCTTCCTCCTACATTCCAAAACCACATAGGCTCATTGAAGACTCTAAATTGTCCATTGCTGTGAATAGAAGTGCGAATGTTTGGCTTTTCTCAATCTTCCCCTGCAATCGGCTGGCAACCAGTCTATGATGTACCCCGCTTTTGGCCAAAAGTTGTCTGGAATAGGATTCTGCCAATTACCACCTGAAGAAAACTTAGCTCTTCAAGTACTGTTATCATGACTGACACTAAAGTGGTATAGTAGGCCTAAGTGTTTATCAAAAACAAGAGAGGCTTTATTCGTAAATGTATAAACTGTAACATTATGCACTGTTTAAACATGATCACTGCTCTTAAAATGCAGGAAAATAAAAGTGCTTAATTTACAATTCAATTAAAAATGTATCGCACATAAAATTTTACAAAATTGTACCTAAATGCTCTAGGATCAATGATGACTCTAAATTTCCCATCGGTGTGAATGAGTGTGTGAGTGGTTCCCTCCAATTAGCTACCAATCAATGCAACCTAAAGCACTTCAAAAATCGATGGGATCTGGCTACAAACCTGCGAGTCCAAGTTGTTCCTTTTCTTGGGTTGTCTCTGGGTAGTCGACCTCACCCGCAGTCCAAATACATGAAGTTCAATTGGAGAACCCTTAATTGCCCCAAAGTGTGAGTGTTGGTGTGTTTCTTTGTGTCAGCCCTGTGATCGATTGATGGTCAGTCCGGTTTGTGCGTCATGTGGGTTCGACATTTGTCATGATAATCCTCTCAATGTGTTTGTGTGTGTGTGGGTGTGGGCGGGGGGTGCTGAGTGGTCTGACTACATGATGAGTAAGAACATTCCACTTACGGGCAAAATACAAAATATAAAAGTTATTGTCTTTAATACACAATACTTCATCATTAAACGATCATGTGGGAAAACAGTGAAGCAAACTCTTTTACAGACAGACAAAAAAAAGAAGACCTCCTATTTTTGTATCACGTAAACAAGAATGCAGATGATAGCTTTAGCTTAGTAGAATAGTTTTTGTCACATGCACTCTGTAAAGCACTTAGAATGCAATTTGTTTTTTGGGCCTCTACAAAAATCATTTGCAAGAAATTCTGTATTTTGCAGTACATTTTTGAAGGCCTATATGAAGTTACACCGGTGTCCTGCTATAAATATATTGCACAAAAACCTTGTCAATATTGATTGGTTTGCTGTGTAACATGATTGTGAGGTTGGCTAATTTGCCATTTGCTCAAGTTTCAGGCCTTTATTTCATACTGAGTTGTAGTATAAGATGAGAAAACATTGATGTGTTCAATTGTTGAGTGATTATATTTAATAAATTGTGCTGGAAGCCAAACTGAAATTAATGCATTTAAACGGAACTCAAACCACACTGTAAGTAAGATGAGTTAAACTTTGAATCTTATTGGGTTCTTGAGTCAGCCAAGCACGCACATAAAAGAAATGTAGAGTACATTCATTTAGGAATAAATCCGCAATCTGTTTATGCATACTCTAATTTGCAAAAACAAAACTTTTGTATCACTTGTTGGCTAATTTAGCATTTATCTTATTTGGAGTTTGTTGACTGAGTTCACATCAGCAACGCTTTGGGAACACATTGCTAAAAAGGACTAACTTTATTGTGTACAGAAAAGCATTTTGGGGGGTTGTGCAGTTGGTTATCAAAACGGGTTTTAACTAATTGACAAAAATCAATTTTTATTTTGCACCTGTGAGTCTATTTCAGAGTCTACTTTCATAAATTTTACTCAAGTAAAGAAACTGATCAGGACGCAAGTATTTGTATTTCTGCTTAAGTACAATACTAGTACATTTTTTTACCACCAGTAACAGACAGAACGTCCTACCACCCGTGGTGAAATTTCGGAGTGTAAAGAAATTTAAATCGAGTGTATCCACGCGCATGTTTAACGCCGCCTAGTGGTCAATTCCTCTGTGACGCAATTTGACCCGCCTCTCGCGGGGTGTGTTTTCTAAGGAAAGCGTGCAGGCGTCCGGTGTGTTTACGCTTGCTTTTGTCAGTTTGGATAGCGAGCTGTATACACGACGCTGCATGTACACATTGTACATTAAGGGCGGGGTTGACAGGACAGGACAGGACAAGGACGGAGAGGGGCCTTGTGGGCGGCGTGCACGGAGCCATGAATGAGCGCGTGCACACATTTGGAGGTTTTCGAGGAAAAGTCCGCAGTTGATGGAGACGAATTCACGCCGCTTTTGACGTCTCACCATCTCGCATCGTGTCGCACACTTCGTGGGACGGAGTAACGTCGCGTGCGCCGCACGCCGAGTTCATTTATTTTTTTAACGAACGACGTGATAGACGAACATCTCTCTCCATGGTTTTCGAAAGGTGAGTGAATCATGCAAATGCTGCCTGATGATGGTGATGATGATGATCTCATCACGTCATTGTTAATCCGGTGATTCTTGTTGCATTTCACTGTTCATGCGAAATGCACCGCGGGTGTTCTTGTACGTCTTGGTAGAGAGATGGACGCGATCGCCAACAGCATGCAGAAGAAGGCTGCGGAGCTGGAGCGGCTGGCGGAGGTGCTCGTCACCGGGGAGCAGCTTCGGTAGGTCGGGCTTCTGTGCAAACCACTTATGCATCACTAAAATGCTATCGTTATCAAATGTAGATATAATTATTATGCAATATTTTGCAGGGCCCTGCGCTTAAATATTTATTTGACTGAATAATTTTACACCCAATATTTGAAAACAAATATCTGTAGCCTACTGCACTTATTTTCACTCCTCAAAATAGGCTTGTGAGTTTTTAATCCCTCACTTTTGTATTTAGAGGCATTTCATAGTTTGCTTTTTTAAGGAAAGTAGATGAATTTAATTTTCCCATCTTTCTTGACACAAGTACAGCATCTCTACTTCTCTTTAAGTAGGAGTACTTTTGCTACCTTTGATAATTAATTTCGATTGTTTTTTCATAATCAGTGAATCTGCTGAGTATTTTTTTCAATTAATCAACGAATCAGATTTTCTTTAAATTTTCTTTGTTCAAATACTGTGCATTATTGCACAAATCTAAATTTTGTTTATGATTTAGTTACTGCTTTGGTCAGTATAATGTGACAAAAAATTGACAAAATTGCGAATCATTGTTTCAAAGTAAAAGCAGATGTTTACGATTGTCTTATTTGAATTAAACACAGGGATAATCAGTCTGCTTTCATTAAGGACTACAGAAATCTGAGTTCATTTACTGTGGAGAGGCTGAAATTCTGAAGATTTGGACCGTTTCAAATGATTAATTGATTTTCAAAATAGTCGTCAGGTCGTTTGATATTCGATTAGTTGTTGATTAATTGATAAATTGTTGCAGCTCTAAATTCATCATTTACTTCCTATCCATGTAATTCTAGGTCTCTTGGCTAGCTTTTTGCATCGGTTGCACTGGCATATATTACATGTGCAGGATAATTATATAGCTAGTTGATCACATCTTTTTTTTTTTACTCTTTAATTGAAATTTTAAATCATTCCCACCACTCTTCCATGACACACTAATGTGCTAAAAGGCAACGTGGTTTTGAATTCTGTTCTGAATGAGAACCAAATCAAGGACTTTCAAACAAAATAGTGATCTGTGATTTTTGCTGTTCTGTTCAGCTTCGTGCGATCAAAAATGCATGTGGTTTCTCCACCCCTCACAAAGAAATGCTTTTTGCATTTTGGACTCCACATGCACTCACCAACCCGTCACTGGCCCAAATTCTAATGATCTTGTTTGCTCTACTAGCACCACATATTGTGAGAGTGAACCTGCTAACCTCACGATGTCGTATCAGGGACTGGCATTGCCTGGTAGCATTGACATACGCCGCCCTTTAACACTCTCAGTGTTAAGCAAAGTCTCCCAACACCATAGTGCGGTGGTCGATGAATCCAGCAATAAATAGTGTCTCAAAGTGCAAAGCATGGCACAGATGCCTGGAAATTGAACCAACGTCCCGCCTCCCCATTGAAATGTAACTGAATTGTTCTCCCAATTTGGTTTATTTACTATGACACTGCTAACATTCATCGCCACACGAGGATAATGGGTTGTGTCAGCACACAGTTTCCTATGTGCTGCCACTAAGCACCAGTGTGTGTCTTTGTATGCAATGTGTGTCAGTGTCTATGGCCCAGCTGGCCATGTGACCGGGGTCAGTGAGCGGTGGGTTGTCCTGTTGGTGAGCCAGAGCTTTTGCTGTTCTGAAGTGAAAAGCGCCCAAATAGCGATCCCAAAGAATCCTGCTTTGTGTCGTAATGATACTTAATGCTTTTGCAGCATGTTTCAGAGTACTCAAAGATGCTTATCAGCAATTTTGGGAGCAATTGAGATGCCAGTGAAGTTTATTAAGAAATAGTAAAACGTTGTCTCTGGGATGGTGTGCAGTTTTCGACGTATAGTTTATTGAGGATTTTTTGTTGCGCTACCATAAAGAATGCCGTTGCAGTGATTATACTGTGGTGGTGAGGAAAGTGGGGCTAAGGGTTTCTTTGGGTAGCATTCCTGCCTCACTGTCAACTGGTCTGGAGTCAGAATCTTAGCTCAGGCTTTCTTACATGTGTGTGTGTGGGGGGCTTTCAGTCCACTGCAGCAAATTGGAGGTTGTGGTTCTGAAGTGCGTTACTGCAACGTCCAGAACTAGGGCAAAGAAACAATTCAGTCGAAAAAGGGCTCTCACACTTCATGCCTTGTCTTAATGAAAATGCACAAAGTTTTTTTCCATACCTGACTGAACCAAACTGTACTGCTCAGTATAAGATGTACTATTGTGTCTTATCATAGCATGAAAGAGCATGCGGTGTAATGATTGACGCACTCCTTTGTTGACCTCCACTCCCTGCTTTGGCTTTTTATCGACTAAACTAGAGCATGTGAAAACCAACATTTACTCATCGTCTGTGTGTCCGGTCCAAGGTTACGAAATAACTAAAATTACAATTGAAAAGACATTTCATAAAAAAAAGTAGAAAACGAATTTAACTGCATTTTACATTATAAAACTAATGAAAACAAAATACTATTGTAGCGAAAATGTCCTTTGTTTTGTCTTTGTCGATAAATTTAATACATGATGAGCCTAAGGCGTTGATTTTTTTTTTTTTTTTTATGCATTTATTTCGGTATTAGTACGCCCTATAGCAGGGACAAGGAAATTCAAACAGTTGTCTGGGAGTTCTGGTCCTTTTTCTGTGTGTTCCCCTAGAAGCGCCATCATCTACCGGCAGCCAAAAAAAAAGATGACATCACTCCTAGGCGACGAGTTTGTATGTTTGTTATGGCTCTCTTACTTTAGTCACTTAATTTAGCCCAAAACGTGAGGCTAGGTCACAAGTGCTCTCCATTTTTTCGTTGTACACAGTACAACCAGGTTCAGATTTTCTTTAAATCTATTTTACCGGTCTAATCTAGTGTAATCTAATCTAATCTACCTAATGAGTCTAGTATAGGCTCGTCTAGTCTGGCCTAATCTAATATAACAGCCAATTTGACTACACAAGTTGGCCAGTGGCTTGTAGTGTTAGTGTCTCTTAGAAGTTATGCTTTCCAGTTATTGTACTTAAAAAACTGTGGACTATTATAGATATTGCATTCAATTTGCTCAACACTTTGATTTGCAGTCTTTAAAGCATTTATTACAACATGTCCCTAACGTTCTACCAAGTGTGTCATAAACATAATTCAGTAATTCATACTGTAAATCAGATTATACCAACAATGCAAACCAATCTTTTGACTTTATCGCTTCAGTTTTCTGCGTTTCATGAAACAAATTCTATTTAAACACGTGGACTCCACTGCTTAAGTCTGAACTTATCTTGACACTATGTCAATAAATAAAATATAAATAAATCAAAAAACTTAAAGCCTACCGAACAATTGAACTAAAGTCATTTATTTCCTCCAAATTTCAGCCTTTGCGATTTGAAAATTCAGATTTGACCCCAAGGGCAGCTTCTTGCCTACGGCGTCCATATACTCTACATTAGCGGCTCGGCTTGGAGGGAGGCGACTATCTGGCATTTGCGAGAGCTCTTATGTAATGGAGTGTCTTCAAAAGGCCCATTTGTTACTCAGCAACACAAGGAAGGGTCGAGGTTTCCTTAGTATATGGAACACTCTGTGGGCATATAGTGCACCAACCTCTCCGTGGAAAGAGGTGGGGTCATGTTGGGTGTGGGAACACTCTGTCTTGAAAAGCACTGGCATAAAAAGCACTTGGTGTCCTCTTGAAAACCACAATGTCTGACTGCAACTCATTTGAGCTCTTCGCTCACCATGCTCATCATGGAAAATCTTTTGAGACTACATTTACTGTGCAGTCGATTTTCCTCTGCATGTACTGACCTCTGGAAGATTAAGCAATGAACTAAATTACAAAGGAAAGATAACGACGATGCCACAGTGAGTGGAAGCCTTTTGGTGCCGGATTGTTTGCTCAACTGGACTCTTGGCAAACGAGCATGTGTGTCGCTCGCTCGCTCGGGAGACTTTGACTGTGGTCATGAATTGTGCATGATGTTTGCCAGATGCACATCGACTCAGCATGGAGGGAAAGTAGGATGCTTGGCTGAGACTCATTTAGCTGAAAACCGTCATGAACTTCAGCTGCTGGCCCATTAGTGACGTATGAAACGAAACAAAACAAAACACAATATGCCCAGGACAACCACACGGGAAAAACGTAGGGGTCACACTTATATTAATCTTTGGTCTGCAAATTAGCATCCTGTGGGCCATGAATGGCCCCCGGGCCAAATGTTTGAGACCCGTGCTTTAGAAAAACTGAGGATTTTACTGGATTTATAAAAGCCCGATGAAACATAATAAATTTGGTCTGGCAACAGTTCTGGCATTCTCAACATGGAAAACAAAACAGTACTTATTTTAATTCTTCAAAAACATCTTTTTTTCATTGAATGAATGCAGTCCACAAGACAGTACTTGTCATACACAAGAACGCCCAGTGGCAGACATAGTTAGTGATGAAAAGGTGTACTGTAGTTCCACCAATAGAGGCCTTCCCGCGAACAGACATCTTCATTTTCCCCGTCTAGAAAAAAGTATTGTCAGTTCTTTTGTGGTATTTTTCATTAAATTAGAAGCGTTGCTAATCAAAACAGCAGCATCTATCGAAGCATTTAAACAATCTCTCGGTAGGATTTGTATCACTTTGCACCTCACCAAATGATACACATCTGAGTGACATTCTGTTTATTAAAAAACAGAAGTAGCGGTAAATTGAACGTGGTTAGCAGCTCCCAATGGACTTTCCCACACTTCCCCCGCACCACATGAACGTGTATTATTTGAAAAACTGTACTCCTTTGTCTTTGCTCTTTTGTTGTTGCTTCAGGTTTGCCAAATAGCAAAGAAGAAATATTGAACTGAGGCCATGTGTATGTTCGCAAATTTAGAGTGGCCTTTTTGTGTCCCTTTTAGTTTGGAACATTAATGACTTGAGTGGAGTGTGTTAAAAACTCCCCTTTGCAGGCGTGCTGCTGAATAATAGAAATGACTGATTAAAAGCAACAAAAGCTAATCTTGCCTCCCAGGTTGCGGCTCCACGAAGGCAAGGTCATTAAAGATCGACGTCATCACTTGCGAACGTACCCGAACTGCTTCGTGGGCAAAGAGCTCATTGATTGGCTGATTGAACACAAGGAGGCTTCCGAGCGGGAGACGGCCATCAAGATCATGCAGAAGCTTCTGGACCAGAGCATCATCCACCACGGTGAGGCTGCATTGCTTTCAATGTCTTTCTTTCTCGGTTTCTCTCCTTCTCTCTTTTCCTTTCTTTCCTTCTTGACATTTTCTGGGAACGATCGTTGCACCTTCACAAAAAACTCTTCATGCTCCCGTGCCAATTTGGCTCCAACTCACTCCCCTGATTCATTTGAGACAGAGAGACTTGGTTGGAACTGGTTAGTCTGTACTTTTGCAAACATTGCGAGAACTCACAAAGACATCTTGGCTCCACTCTTTAACTCTCGATGGCTTTTTTTTTTCACTTCAAATGAGTCCTATTTGAATCTGCAATAAGCATACCACTCCAAACACATCAGTCAGAACAAGACACAAAACAACAAAAGTGAAAGCAAGGGTCTCTTTGGCGTACTTTTCTACATGTGGCTGTTTTATCACAATTTGGCGACCCATTTACTTTGAGATACAGACAAAAACCATTCCCACTCACATTCATGCCCCATCCCAATTTATAATTGAGTTTTCTATGAACCCAACACGCATGTTTTTTGGAATGTGGAAAGAAGCCAGCATGCCAGGAGACTATCCGAACAAGATCAAATTCACTCAACACAGAAAGCTCCAAGATCCTTTATATGACTTCTCAAGTGGCACGCCGCCCATTTACCACAGTGCTTCATCGACCTTTTGATTTTCTCAAAATTGCATTCAGAAATCGTTTGGGGGGGGTCTCTTCATTTCACGTTTAACGGATATTCAAGTCGGCTTTGAAACGTAACCTTGTACTGTTTATGTGTTTCCAGTGTGCGACGAGCACCGGGAGTTCAAAGACATGAAGTTGTTCTACCGTTTCCGTAAGGACGATGGTACCTTTCCACTTGATAACGAAGCCAAAGTCTTCATGAGGGGGCAGAGGATCTATGAGAAGTATGTAACTCTTTCTCCACACACAAATACATCAAAAATCACTTCCTGAACCTTAATTGTTGTGACATTGTGTTGAGCTTGTTTATTTTAAGAGCTTTTCAATCAGTGGTGGAACATGAACTTATTGGAGTTCAATTAAGAGTATTTGTCCAATCAAGGCAGGGCAGAACTGCATTATTGAAACTGTTTTGTTTGTCTTCAGCTTTTTTGCCCATGATGCTGTTTTGAACATGAATTTGTGTGTAGCTCACTCTCGTCTGTTGCTGTTGTATGAACTCCAACTTAACACACACTCCCACACCCAACGGGCGCCTCCCCTTCTCCTATATTTTTCTCAACACTCGCTCAGCCCCCCCCCCCAAAAAAAAAAAAAAAAAAAAAATCCTGTTTCTAGACAACACACAAACAAATGCACAAACAGTAGTTGCATAAGAGTCCAAGCACAGACATCTGTCGTGTCCTCCCTCAAAGCTTTATGCAATCACGAGCCGTGCAGCCCAGGATGCACAAACATTGACAGACGTACACTATCTTTGTTCAGATTATCTGTGCCATCTTCGTTGTCTACCTTGCAGACCCAGTTTGATATCAGGAGCGAACGACATGTAGTGCACCCGTGCAAGTCATGGACAAAACTGTCGGCCTAATTCTCCTACGGGTTTAAATTGGATATAATGATAACAAATGTAATCAGCTATGCTTAAAATTCACTTAAGGTCATTTTAAGTCGTTTAGGTCAAATGCAATTAAAAAAACAGTCCTCCATAGAATTCTTAGAGTAGTGTTGCTTTCGGCATTGAACAACGATAAGATATATGAAGGGAAAAAATATTTTTATTTTCTTTAACTCATAACATTTTGGCCATTTTTGAAGGAATTTTGAGTTATTTTAATATTATGCCTGTGACATAAAAAAATTACTATGACTATGAAATTTTATGCAGATTGTATTTGGCAAAATTAATATTGACAAACAAATCACAAACTCAGAAAAGTATCTGGTGCCATAATTACGCAATCATTTCTCTCTCTGGGCACAATGCATTATGAGATGGATTTAATTTTTCAAGATGCATTGAGCGCATTAGGTAAGCTCCTCCATTGTGGATAAGAAATCATTCCGAGCACCTGTGTGCTCTGAATCTTTGTCCAGTCTAACTGTAAAGTTCCGGGTGGAGAAGCTTTGTCTTGAAGCGGTAAATTAAAACATCAGTTTTCCATAATATCCTTCCTTACATTTTAAGTCTACAAAAGGACGCTAGAGCGAACCCCCCCACATCTCATTGACTCAAATATGAAGCCCTGCATTGGGTTATCTGCCAAGACGCGATAATGCATCGTGACAATTCAGGTCATGCCTGACGACTGTTTGCTTTGTTCTCCTTTGACTAATCCCAACATATGCACGATGTATACTGTTTGACTTGCATAACACTGCTGGTGGTGTTTGCGAAACTGCTGCGCTTCCCCTGTTGAGCTAACACAAACTGTTGGCTTTATACGTTTAAGCAGGTTGAACGACTGTGTACACACTCACCTTTCGCGGAACATTTCATCGACAACTTGTACACGCCTGTTAAGCAGAGAACCTCTTTTCCTAAAAGTCCTACACCATCACTGTATGACATTTCGACAATTCATGTGTTGACTTTGCGTAATGTACCACTGAGAGCGAACCGAACAACTGCAAAATGTTTTGACGCATGAGCTCGGGTATAGGTGTTGACAATCTCCTTGAATGAACCCCCTCAGAGGATGCGGCAGGCAAGCAGAAAGAACTCCTAATTTCTTTTCCCAGAATTTATACCCTGCTCAGCTGGTGCACGCATGTCTAATTTAGTTAAAATTTAGTTCAAATTTCCCCATTGTGGGACTAATAAAGGACATCTTTATCTTTTATCTTTAAATTTTCATCCATTCGGATTCGGAAAGCAGTTCTTGCCGAGCTTCTCAAGAGAAAACAAAATCAATTTGAAACATAACAGAGGCATGGACATCTGGCGCAAGCCTGCATGCTAAGTCATTATCAGTTACTGCCAGGGACGCAATGACATACATGCAACTTAATGTATCCGGCACAAGTCAAGCCACACAAAAGAACACGACACAGTAAAATAAAGGCAGCGGTGTCGGAAGTCAGTCAATTTGTGTTTTATGAAACATCTGCAGCAGATATCTTAATGTTACCACAAAATCATCATGCATACTGAACTACCATTTATCATACTTCAAAAAATGGCCACCTATCTTTGGGTGCATCCCTCAAATACAGAAATCTAAATTGCAGTAAATATTTGTATGAAAACCACTTCTAGACTATGTATGGTTTGCAATGCAATTTTTCTACAAACGGACATTTACCATAATATTTAACTGCAGAGTCTATTTGAAATCTTACCAAACCACCAAAACACATTAGCAGTCACCATGTAAGTTTGTAACAATTTGTGGGTCACGCCACACTGTTGTCAGTCGATGTTTATGTACATGCAATCTATGTGAGAAATGCTTCACAAATAAATAGCATTGTTCTTCCTCCATGAATTGTTTTAGTGAATAATAATATAGAACGCAAATGATCTACAAAAATGTAAATGCTGTTATTCCATAGAGAACTAGCCTCCAGTTCCTTGTGGTTTAGAGCTTTAAAACAATAAATTGAAGTCAGCTGTGGGTTGTGGTAACGTTGACAATTATCCGTGTGCGATGCGTGAGCGTCAAACAGAAAAGCGAGTGTGTTTTCGTGCATGACTTTGACTCATGTTGTGCATGTGCGGACATGCACGGATTGAAAGGTGACTCAACACTGTGTGTCTCCGTGCTTTATTGTTTCACTGAGTTGGTGACATTTGTTGACTGACGTGGGTTTTTTTTTTGTGCGGGGTAGGGACAGAGTCAGCAGTTCTGCCGTCTGCATGTGTGGACATGTTTCTTTTCTGTTAGGCGTTTGTGAGTCATTTGCAGCCATCCAGATGGGACACGCTTAGAGGTTTTGTTACTGACTATTCATCTTTTTTTCTGTTTTGGTTGTCATTTGCTGTAGTGTACATCTGTCCTGCATCATTTCAAGAAATGTTTTGAATTTTTGGCTAACCCGATGCCACAAGAGAGCCAAAATATGAATTACTGTTTTGTAGTTTTACAACACAACAAACATCAACCTCAGTCATAATACTGTCAAACCCAAGCATACGTACATAACTAATGTTGTGAGTGATGAGTCAAACTGTAATGTAGTTTATTTGTAGTCATTTTGAATTTTGGACTTTTTTTTTTACTTTTGTTGTTGAAACTATAAATTAGGTTTTCTTTATTATTTGATTGTGTTCATGTACTGGTAATCTCGTATTATCCAGTCAATATTTTATGTTATTGTATTAATTCAAATTTATTTATTTATTTATGTATTCATTCATTCATTTATTTATGTATTTATTTATTTATTTATTTTCTGCATCACTTTTATTATTATTTATTATTATTAACATTTCATTCATTGCGAGCTCCTGCACAAATAGTATTATTATTACCAGCATCTTAAAAGATTTGCGAGTTTCAAGGAATAACGTTTTTAATCCTCAATGCCTCCGGTTATTCCGATTATAAAGTCGGGAATGTGTCTGAGCCGCTGGCCCGGAAGGTGTTCGACTTTGAGATTTTCTATTATTATATACCACGACTATGTTTTTCTTTAATTATTGACTACTTGTGGATGTAACCGTACTCACAGAATCAACCCAAACATCTTATTTGTAAGGATTTGTTCTTTGAAGGCCGGCTTGTCGAAATATGATATTCTGATCAATATAAGCGTTTGTGCAATATGAGTTAAGCAGTAAAATCCACCTGTTTTTAGGGGGGCGGCCATTTTGTCACTTCTGTCGACTGCAAGTGTTCACAGTTGCTCAGGGCTCAGTTAGCGACCAATCATGGCTCACCTGTTTTTGGAAGCTGAGCCCTGAAATTGCTAAAAACTGGTGCATTTTGCTGCTTAACTCATATTCCACACACAATATTCACCAGAATGCTATGTTTAGACCAGTGAAGGCACATAAAACATTTTATTGCAAAGATATTTTGGGAATTGACTTCCCCTTTAAGGGTTCCCTACAATTTCCACATCACTGCCATGTCATGTAATTTTGTTGTGCCAACTGATTTGCTCTATGAACCAATGAGGGCATTTTTCTTGAATGACCACTCACTAAGGTTCATTGATGATGTCTAGGTTGATGAACACGGAGAACAGCATAATACAGAGCAGGGAGGAGGAAGGCGGCAACTTCGAGCGGACACTGGTAGCTTCTGAGTTCATCGATTGGCTCCTGCAGGAAGGGGAGATGGCCACCAGGGAGGAGGCGGAGCAACTGGGGCGGCGCCTGCTTGAACATGGGATCATCCAGCATGGTGAGGATGAGGGAGGGTGGCTCCTCATTGAATTACTAATGTTGTTGGTTTTATTGTTTAATCAAACCACTTTTTTAAATCACAACAGAATTATTTATATCTCCCCGTGCTTGTGTAAGCGTTACTCATTGGTGAGTGTGGACGTTTGTCTATATATATATATATATTCCCTGCGGTTGGCTGGTGACCATTCCGGGGTGTGCCATGCCTCTTGCCCACAGTCATGTGAAAAATGCTAAAGCTCACTAGTGACCCTTATGAGGACATAGATGGAACCAAGTGAAATCACGCCACACTAAAGTGATGCTACCCTTAACTACAGTAAATATTTTCTTGCACATCCTATGGGACAATTATTGCATAATCAAATCATTTTGCTAATTTTGCTAATGCTCACTAAGACAATTTGTCAACACACATTTCAGCCGAGTCCTTGTGCACAAGCTTCTTATCATTAGTAGATCAAAGTGGGATCTGAACATAAAAGGTGAAGTTAATACCATTAAGAAGGATATTCCAGATAAAAGCTGTCACGGATGAGTACAGTTCTAATAAATGTGCTGTATAAACAATATATTTGGTCTGGAATTTGTGGCCCTGAGCAATAACTCTACAAGGAATTCTGAATGACTTTCATTCAAGCCTGCACATGACATTAAATTCAATTTGATGCGAATGTCGTGCATGATCCAATTAGACTATGCTGAGGCGCAGTCACATGGCTGTTTTGTTTGTTTGACCTTCCACAACTTTCACTAAATGGCCATTAGGAACATTGCCTCATAATTATTGGAAATGATTGCTTTCAGTATTTTACAATGAGTAGTTTGCATGAAGGGAAAGCAGACAAATAACTCTTTCTCTTTGTGATCAGCACGGTTCGAGAGCCTAGCGTCTCCACGGTCTTGGAATGTGCTGTTACATTGCGGGCACACACACGCTCACACACACACTCTGCAGCACTGTCTGTCACGAGTCTCTGGTGTTAACCACTGTGCTTATGAATTCACCAAATTTTTGGATATTTATCCATTCTTTACATTTTAATATTCATGCAAAGGTGACTTGTCGAGTAGGTTGAGGACCAGTGTGCCCAAAGTGTGTGTGAATGTGAGTGTGTATCCCTTCATCAGGGGAGTAACCAGACGGTAGATCAGCATTTCATTTGACAACACGCAAAGCTGCTTGAGACGACCCTGTCTCATAGGAAAACATTTGGGGGAGAGCATGTGTTTAATTTTCGAAACTCATCTCTGATTAAGCTACGATATACCGGATGGATGAGTCATGAGATTAATTAAAATAAATAAATAAATCAGTCATTTGGGGGATTAATCAATCAGGAGTTGAGCTTCATCCCAAAATCTTAATTGTTCATCTTGCCCACACGTTTTCGGACGCCTTTGTGACAAATATTTGTCATATCTTCCTTTTTGTAAGCAAGGCCATGTCTTTGAAAAAAAAAACCCCACAATATTTAGAAAATAAAACATCAACAAGGGGTATTCATGTAATTTTTTCAAGTTGGGTGGACCGGTTTAAAACGTTTACCGGGCTGTATGTGGCCCCCGGGCCGTAGTTTGCCCACATGCCCACACCTGCCTTAGAGGAATGTTTGGGTGAGTTTGGTCTGGGAGAACTTGACCAAAACGTATTTGGGATGTGCTACAACAGAAATGATGAGCCAAGATTCCCAGAGTGCCAAATCATCTGACTTTAATCTGTTTCAGAATGCATTTTTAGCCAGTAATCCACTTTTGTAAAATTGTGCTGTGGCTTTCTTTAACCAGTCACAAACAAGCATCACTTTGTGGACGGACCCCTCCTCTTCCAGTTCAGGATGAACTTTCGGCGGAGGCGACGGTTAATGGAGCTGCTCCACGAGCGGGGTCGCGGTATTCCCGAAAGCCACGACAGCCCCTTCTGTCTCCGAAAGCAGAACTCGGACGGGGGCAACACCAGCTTTCTCTCAGGTAGTCTGCGCTTCTCTACACACGCGCTCACACACACTCACTCACAACACACCGCTTTGTATGAACCAGTACAAACGACTTCCTCGGTAACAAAATTATTGTTTGTACTTCAGAAACATACAAAATGCTCCACGGTGTAAATGTGCGTCGTGATCAGAAATAATTAGCTGGTACAGAAAAGTTCAAACACTTTTCTTCATGTTTCTTGAACTTTGATCCAGTGAAATTTCAACAAATTTTGCCATTGAGATGAATTATGTTTAAGTATTTTTATTTATTATTTTTAACTCTATAACCAAAGTGTCAAATTTGGTCACATGGTCATGGTTAACCTCAAAGGTCGCCTATCATTGTGAAACCATTTACAGTGGACCAACCTGCCCCATTTGCGTGGGATAGAAACCCGGGCTGCCTGCAAACAGCAAAAATTAAATAAAATAAGACGAAGAAAATTCAGCAAAAACTGCTGATGAGCATTCACTATGCATTGTCCACAAAAAGGGCAAATGGCGAAACCTCTCACCACCAAATTACCTGATAAAGCAGACAAGAAATATTGGAAAATATATGGAATAAAATCAACGGGGCTGAAAGTTGAATCAGAAGAAGCATAACGGTATGCCAAACTTCCCGGTTCAGTGCAGACCTTGGGCAAGAAGGGAAAGTTTGGTTTATATTTAGTGCAGTCAGGAGGAAAAAAAAGAAAACAGATTTTATTTTGGAACAAGTTTAGTTAGTATTTAAAATAATACAGAAGAAAAAATACAAAACATTCCCTGAAGCAGTTAATTCTAAAAAATTGAAATATACGCTAAAATAAAAGCTAAATATTGAAGTGTATATCCTCTAACAGCTTCAATTTTTTTAAATTTTCAGTAAAGTTCCACATCAGTAGTAACAATTTGCACGAACAAACAGCAACAGTTTGATCAGTCTGAGTTACGGTTTTTTTTAAGAAAAAAAAAACGTTTTTTTTTTTTTTTTCCATACGTCACTGATATTCACATTCAAATGATATAACGCGTTTGACGTACTGCCAAACTCATATTGCTAGCCGGAATCTGAGCAGCAGTGGATTGGCTTACAAAAAGTGTGTGGTTAGAGTGTGAAGCAGGCACACTTCCTGTCTGTGACCTTAGTATGTTTCATGCGGGACCTCTATTCCATTCCAAGGTACAGGAATCTGAATACATATACAGTTACAGTGTGTGTGTGTGTGTGTGTGTGTATGGTGTCTACAGTGAGTCCGACTAAAGAGATAAAGATGGCAGTCGGGGTCCGGCGCAGTAGCATGAGCAGCAGCTGTGGCAGCAGTGGTTACTACAGCAGCAGCCCCACACTCAGCAGCAGCCCACCGGTCCTGTGCAACCCCAAGTCTGGTGAGCACGCCATCTGCAATCCACCATATACCAAACAGCTACAGTCTTATGTGACTCACCCGCTTTCAGATTAGATTCATTGCAACTATAAATGGGTATTGAAGACATTGTGTTCCAATTCTGCAATGTGACTCATGTGATGAGATGGAAACCTTTAGCAGATGATCCAAAATTTGTGTTTGTGTATTTGTGTGTGCATGTGTGTCTTTGAGGTGTCCTTGATGTTCCCTTGGTAGGGACAAGCAAAACCTCTCAGCTATAAGTACACAACAAAAACAGGAAAAGGAACCTCCTTACACACCAAAAGACATTCACACGCACGAGAAACATTTCCTCTCTGCCATAGCTACATTGGCGCACAAACAAAAGTATGTGGCGCGGGGTTATACTTTTCCTCACCCTTGGTTTAATTGTTATGGCAGATCCCGAACAAACTTTTGATTCTTTTCCATGGTAAAACTGTTGCTGTCACCCTTGGAATTTATTTTAAATAACATTTTGAGATCATTAATTGTCTTCTATTTTTTGTAAAGCAATGAAACCATTAATTTTAAGTCTATTAAAGTGTAAAAATAAGTTGGCCGATTTTTGCAGATTCTTCTCACCATTGTAAAGTTAAACAAATACTTTAGGACAAAGTAGTGGAAAACAGTGAAATATGCTGCCTGTTCATATCTTTATTCTCGTAAGTGTTAAGAGACCAGAAAAAAAGTTATTTTATTCATTATATGATTAAATTCATCGACCGATTAATTTATCAAAATTATTCGACCACATTTCAGCATCGGCCATTTTGCCCGGGCCCTAATTGAGACACAGTCTGAACTCCCACATTTGCTACAATATTATTCAAATCACACAATCTTCAAATTCAAAGGTTCCACTGCATCTGCATTGTTTTCACCCAAAGTCAAATTAAAGTACACAAGTTGTACACAAAGTCTGCTTCTAAAAAACAATCAGTGTGAATATTCATGGAGTGTGCACTCAAGTTTGGCTGCATTCAAGGCGGGATATTACATACGTAAAACCTTCCATGACAAATTTTTTTCTAGGGTGCTATTCCTAGTGCAATAAACACACATGCGTTGCGTGCACACCTACACACACAAAATGCACAGTCTATGTGTGTTCACAACACATCCCAGGCCCTGGCATGAGTCAGGTGATAATAAAATGTTCTGTGTTTGGACAGTTCTGAAGAGACACGTGAGTCCAGAGGAACTCCAGACGCCAGGAGGACCTTTTCTAAAGAAGACTTTCACTGTAAGACACACACACGTGCACACAGTGTCACACGTTCAAACACTGTTGTGAATACACACAGTGGTCACAAGTGCTCAAGGCACAAACTGTGTACAGCACAGCCATTGGCTATATTATGTCGTATCAGAATCCCCAAAACAGCTGCATGTATATGATAATGCCTTGAGCACAATATGAGGCATCATGGGATATTACCATGGCAACATTTGGTTTGGCCTTCCACAGATCGTAGGCGATGCTGTGGGCTGGGGCTTTGTCGTGCGAGGTAACAAACCCTGTCACATCCAGGCGGTGGACCCCGGGGGACCTGCAGCAGCTGCTGGCATGAAAGTAAGGACGTTATACACCGCGCATGTTTATATGCAAGGCACCGTGATATTGTCGCAAAAAAAAAACCAAAAAACGCCATGTTATTTATTTTCTATGGATGTGTGTACGATTCACAGCATAAAAAAAGATGTGATGAAATGAAAGTACGGTTGAAGGAAGGCGGGGTCATTCCTCCCATGCAGCCACCACAGCTGGTGCAAAATTGTGTAAGCACAGTGGCAGCAAGGAATGCTGGGAATGCATTGTACAGTGACTGCGCCGTGAATTGGCCTTTCAGGAGAAAACTACTTGCGGCAGTAGGTGACAGAGAAACGGACAAATGCATAACTGTTCCACATAACACTTATTTTGTGAAAGTTTAAAGTTTGACAGTCAATGATTAAATGATGAGCTCCTGATGATTTTGTGATCATGGAATGAAATATAACTATAAATAATATAAAATATAACTATAAATAATCCTTTTTTGGGAGGGGGGGGGCAAAAAAAGGGGAAATGGGCAGTGTGAATAACCACTTCTGCTTTAACAGTCATATTTGGTTGCAGTGGAAATATATGTCATGGTTCAGGGCACCGATAAAACATTTTTTTATCTTAATGGAAGCGTAACTGGCCAGAACATGGACTGATAGTGTGACCTAAATACAAACTATTTGACCCTTATATATATATCTGATCTGATCTGAAGGCAAAGCTTTTGCTCTTTGCTTTACTCATGGTAACTTTCTGTTTTATCAGTTAAAGGTGTCTTTGGCGTTTGTTTATGAGGAGTTGCCTTGCTCCTCCCCGTGTTCCACCTTACGTCATGACTCATTTTATTGATGGATAATTAGTTAGCGGCAACATAATCCTCCGAGGGGATGGCCACGTTGGAAGGTGTTGACACGGGCGTCCACGTCATAGGCCAAAGGCTGGAGTTTCACGTGCACACAGTCATTGTGACCACAGGCTGCACGTGTCACATACTTTACTATTTGCTGTCTACCATACATATTTTCTGCAGTATAAATATATAGATACTAAACAATAACGCATCTTTTTGTTTTTATTAAGTCATCACCAGGTTATGCTAAATAAATGGGGGAAGAAAAATCTGATGCAACTGGCTACAACCAAAACTAAAAATGGATGTGATGCAACAAGTCTTAGCATTCATAGGTTAAATATTTTAGGGGCTTTTTATAAAATGTCCTCCTACATTCAATTTGTTTTTAGAATTGCCCGCATGTGCCACATTAAATGTTATTGTGAGTTATAAGTGGCCTCCACGCCGTTCGATTCTCAACCCTGATGGGTATAAAAAAAAGCAGGTTAATATTTACATGTTTTATTTTTCCAGCTAAAAATACACATTAACCGCGCTTGTATGCATATAATTAAAGGTGCAACATATGCTTTGATTAAGAATGCTTTACGTACTTTTTTCACACCAGAAAAATGCGCCAACGTCTATTTTGTGTTTCTTTCACGCTTTTCTTTTGTGATCCATTTATAAACTTTCCCCTTCCTTCCTCTCTCCCTCTGCTGGAGAAGGTGTGTTTGTTTGCTCGCCCCTTTTCAAAAGTTATCTTTCCACGTGTGTGTTTGCTGGCCGCTAACGTATGGTAAACATTGACACCTATCCATTTCTTTGTATATTTTATCTTAGTTACGAGCTGGCGTGGTCAGACAGAGTTTCGCAGAGGTTATGTTAATAATTGCTAACACCTTTGCACTCTTAAAATACTTTTTGGGGAACGATCTTGTTGATCGCATTTTAGCAAACTAAATGGACATCCCAAAGAAAGCTTTCCTGATTCCTCGTCATCACCTGAGAACAAACGCTTGCAAATCTCAGCACGTCCTCACAGCATGTGTCCATTATTTGTTCTGCACATTTTCATAGTACTTCCTCTGAGACATTTTTTTTTTCCCTTTACCCCACCATAACCACCCTCCCTCCCTGCCTACTGGCATGCAGCCAAGAGTAACAAGCCCACAGCCATGAAAGCAGGCCGGAATCAAGGAGGGGGGGGGGCAGTTAAGAGAAGTTGTAAAGGAAGCTTGAACAGCGCAAGAAGAGGGAATAAACCGAGATAAGATGAGCATCTATTCAGATGCATGTGTAGAAGTTTTTTTTTTTTTTTTGGGGGGGGGGGGTCCTTTATGGCCTGAAGAGGTTTGCTGCAACAACATGGGACTAACAGTCATGTTTTGTTGTTGTTCCCACACATTCCTTACCCCTTTTTTGCTTTCTTACCCTGAAACCTAAGGAAGCATGTTTAATTTTACTATCTGTTGATTGTGTAAAACTCATTCAATGTCATTCCACAGAACATCTTTAACAAGTTAGCATGTGCACTTTGTCCATATTCTGCTTTAGCAGCCCACAAATCACCAAAGGTTTTTTTTCTTTTTTTTAAAGCGATTTCAGTGGAAGCCTGCATAAAGTTAAAGTGCTGAAGTAACGTAATGTTGCAAGTGCTGCCTTAATTTTATTGGCTGCAGTTGCGGTTTCGTTACGATTAGGAAGGCGTGGCGCCGGAATGACGGCGAGCCAGATAGCATGCAGACATCATAACGTTCCTGGGGTTATTTAGCTAATCAGTACTTTATGACAAGCAAAATTGTCAAAGCCAACTTGTTGTCACGGCACTTGTTGGAACATGCTTTTAGAATTGTTTATAACACCCCCAAGTGTTTAAAAGTGTTCCTAATTTAAAAAAAAAATGAAATTGATTAAATGAATCTGTTTTAGAATAAACTGTTGCCTGCATTAAAACTTTTATAGTTGTACATGCATTGTCAATAACTGTCAAACGTGTAAAATAGAAAAAATATGATTTTCTAAATGATAATGAATATATATCTATATTGTTAAACTAAAATCAAGCCAAAACTACTCATTTAATAACATGATACAGACATGACAGAGGCTTGCGTTGGCTTCATGTGTCACAAGTGTAAAAAGAAGCTAACTTTCCACAGTAAACAAAAACAGATGGTGTACTCAACATCACCTTGTGCTTGTGTGATGTATTTTATGTACCTGGGACGTTAATCTTGTCACAGAAACTCTGAAACCGAGCTGACATCTTTGATTGGTCGTCCTTTCTGCCGCGTTGCACTAAGCAGCAGGAGCGTGTGCAAAATCCTGTCGTATTCATTTGAGTTTAAACTCAGTCATACTTTTCCCCAAGATTTTGGTTGAACTCCAAATTAGATGACATCAAGCACGTTCATCTTTCACTTGCATTCAAACTCTCTCTTTTATGGGGAGCTCAGATTATCTTTATTGAAGCCCAAAAAAGAGGTTCCTGTTTACCCAGCTGTCCATTCTGTCATCTGTGTACACTTTGTCTTCCCACCAATTCCAGTTTCACATCTCACACAAGCAAACATTGATGCGGGGAAAGGATAATTGCATTTAGCACACACAGCAACAGTTGCTTTAGGTTCTGAGACGCTGATCTCGAAATATGACGTGGGGCTTGGACTGTAGCAACTTTGCAAATTTGATAAAAAAGAATCGCTGCAACATAATTTACCTTTACAGCCTGATACGCCAGATGGCTTTTGTTTCTCTAAAATGTTTCTTTCTCAAATCCATCTGGGAAAGAGTCAACAGAAACTGTTTGGGAAAGGTCAGGCACTTTCCCAAAAAGTGCTTGGAAAAAAAATTGTTCTGTCACACTCGGCACATCGAGTAGGCAAGCACTGAGACTCCAGCCAAATCCAATGTAATCATTTGGACAGCTGCATTCACATCAAGGGCAAATAATTTTTCATTATCGTTTATATAAAATGTAAACTACGAAGCAATCAAGAATGGCAATGACAAAATAAAACATTTCTTTCCAGTGAAGTCAATGTTCATATTTGATCTGCCATGTCTTTAGGTTTGCCAGTTTGTGGTATCCGTCAACGGCTTGAACGTCCTCGCTCAGGACTACAGAACTGTGAGCAACCTGATCCTTACTGGCCCCAGGACAATCGTCATGGAAGTCATGGAGGAGATATGACTTTTTGAGTTCGGCTGCAGATAAGAGACTTGCAGCAGGAACTCCCGAGGTTCAGTGAAAACCACCTGGAAGGAGAAAGCAGGTGAACACTTGCGCCATCTGCTGTCCTGTTCTTGTACTCCGCATCTCAAAGCACACGCACAAAAAGTGAGAACGGGAACAGTCTTCTGGATTCTACGCCTCTACTTTTAAATGCAGAGGAAGGACAATCCAAATCTCAAAGTGACAATGTGGAGATGAGTGAGTGCCAAGTTGCATCTCCAAGAGATGAATGACCACCTCCAGTGACCTTTTCCCAAACTACGTTCCAATTTAGCAATGGCAGCTTTGGAGGACCAATGCTGCCCTCTGCTGGCAGAAATATATTTTCACACACACGTTCGCATACACAGGAACGTTTGCATCCAGGCGCACTGGATTCAATTTGTAGATAATACCAATATGAGTTTAGGTGCTGTGTGTGTATGAAGTTGAATCAAAGAAACTATGCTTTAGGCAAATGAGGGTTCAGAACATTTATTCAAGCTGATGCTCGATCAGCACCATAACTATAAGCTCCGATAGAAATGTCTAACAACTAATATTTTTTTAAAAGAAGGAAAAAATAGGGCTAATATATTTATTTATATTAGCTAAGAATGTGTTTTTCTAAAAAAAATAAAAAAAAAAGAAGCATGTTTTTCTTTTTAAATTACAATATGAAAATCCCTTATCATGCGGTTTGTATAACATACTGAAAATGATATCCAAAAAGTGACAATCTTGGCACACGGCTGTTGAAATTTTAACATTTACATATGCAAATCATCTAATACAATCATGAAATTATGCAAGACTCTCGTGAATTCGCCCCTCAAAGCATTTGAAGAAATTTCCTTATGTCAAATTCCAATTGAAATGTTTTATGCAAAAATACATGTGGTTGTTGAGTAATGGAGATTATTGGGCGGGCTTTTAACAAAGTAACAGCCCTGATCCACATTGGTTAGTCAGGGTAAATGCACAACTGAATGTATCGGCAACTGAAGAGAAAATTTTTCAACATGAAGCACTTAACTATTAGAGATGCATGCTTATTGTTAGATTGTTGCTATAATATGTTCGCAATGCAGTAGTATGACTTAAAAAAAGAATCCCCACATTTAAATTTTGCATAGAAAACAATGTGACATGCCATTTGAGCCATTGTACGTAGAGACTAATACATATTGTACTGCATATCCCGATATGAAATAGATGTAATCAGCTGTAGCCTATAAAGAAATTCAAAATGCTCTCCTTGTTGGCGTATGTCATGTATACATTCTAAACCTTTGTGCTTTGCGCTGCAATCACACAGACACACCATCATCAAAATTAAATATTACCTCCCATGATGTAGCGTATTACTGCATCAACTATCAGCAAACCTCTCAGTATGATACAGAGCAATTCTACTGCAGACTACGATCACCATAACAAGTGTTAAATCCGTAATTGTGAGGTCTTTAGAATTTGAATTTACAGCGGCTGAGCAACACTTGGATAAAACACTACAGCACGTCAAAGCAGGATCACACACGACTGCTGTCCAGTGGAAAAAAATGTCTACAGTTGGTGAGTTTTTGTCTGTTTTCATCCGATTGTGACAATGAGCCGAAAAGTGTTTTGTGTCAACACAGGTGTTTCGAGCTGATGCCACTATCGCACCTTTTAATCACGTGTGGGCAGAACATCTGCCTCACAGTTGAGAGGTTCTGATGGCGGTTTAAAAGTGATCAATATCTGTGTATAGGCACAATTTTTGGTACAGTTCTTGTTGGCTCAGGTGTACCTAATGAAGTGTCTAATTATTCTACGTAAAATATAGTCCCGTTCTTAATACTTGTTATCTTTTGACATTTGCTATTCAATTAGAACATTTGTTCCTAAAGAGTATTTGTCAAATACGTTATGTAAAGCTACTAGACTAGACTAGAGGCCGCTAAAATGTTTTTGTTGTAAGCGGTGATGCGTATTTGTCAACCTGTGTGGCTGCATTAGCGTTTTGTCTTCTCTAAAAGCAATTAGAGGCAACTTATTTATTAATAAGTGCAGTTATTGATTTTGACATTATTTCCCAACCAAAGATGACTGCTGATTATGCCAACTGATTTGTTTTGTTTGCTTCCTCTTCATAAGCTTTCCATTTGTCATGTACACAGATTTGACTTCTTTTACACATTTAATTAATTTAGTTACATTTCAGCTACAATATGGATATATACTACCTTTAACACGAAAACACATTGCGTAAATGAATAGTGACTTTTTTTTAGGGGGGGGTGAAAATGCACATGAATAATTTACCTGAATGATTTGCTTTGCAACTCCTCAAATGCTGCCAGTATGTCACGTGCAAAGGGTCACCTGGTCATGCTGTGGCGGCTGTCTTGCTTTATTTGAAAGGACAATCCGTGTTTTACAGACATCTGTAACTCACACTTGGGCTGTTGGCCGAATGTATTTCTTTTATAATATCCTGTTGACACATTCATATACCGGCTATAAAAGGACTTTAATATTTTCAGCGGTTACTTTTGGAATATTTTTGGCTGTCAGAGAGTGACATTTCTGGCTTTAAATTCAGTATCTGTTTTTAGGAATGAACTGTAGTTACAGTATATGCAAATATTTTACTGAGTAAAGATGTTAAGTGTTAAATAAATGTGTCATTGGGAGAGTTGTTTGGACCTCAATACATTTTGTTTTTTTGATGTGTCTAATTTTGCTTCTTTTGCCACTTGTTGCCGAAGCAAATTGCAATTCAACTGTTAGAAAATTCTGCATGAATTACGCACATTTGATTGAAACCAGAAAAAGTGGATTTCTTCATTTTAAGTAATTGAAATGTGAGTGTTTCTAGACTTTAATGATGAGCATATCAGACTCACTTATGACTGAAGGGAAAATTGATTTTTAGGTATAAAATAGGTATTAAATTCCGAAAGCGTGCATTCCTTTTTATTTATTTCAACGAAAGTTAAGCAGATACTTTGCAATAATAATAATGTTCTAATTGTTTTCACTTTCAAACTATTACTGATGTAGTAGTGGTTGCGCGGCTGTTTGCTTTTAATGGTAATATTGTGTGTTTTTAATTTACTTACCATGATACGTCACACAAGTGTTGTGAACAGTATTTATTTATTGCGAAGGAATTATTCAAGTACAAATATGAATCCTACCTTCCAATACAGAATTTCACCTCTTTCATCTATTGTAACAGCACGGGTCCATATCAGTTATATGCCTGCCTGTAATTTGTATGAACATGATGAAATTTACCGAAACATAAAACGATGCAGGAATCTGAAACGTCGCCAAATTGAGAGTATGAATCGCAGTGGCACAAAGCTACCAGCAGGTGACAGTGTTGTTCACAAAATTGTGTGATATTTTTGAAAAAGAAGAATCCCTCTTACTTACTCCAGTCTGAGAGAAGTGTCACGATAATAACTGTTTTTTAGACGTTTCCCTCCTCCCACAAGGGGCTCTTGAGGACAGGACTGGCGCACCCCTGCTGTAAATGATCGTTTATATGTATGCTCCAACTCACACGTGACCTTAAGGAAAACAAGCACTAACAGAAATATTGGTGACTTGTTAAGCAAGCAGAAAAAAAAAAAAACAACCGTCAAATGTTAAACGTACAGCTCTTTCTCTCCGTGACCAAGAACTGGATGCCTTTGAGGAGTGGTTACAGTGTTGAGATTGTCTGTCCACAACTTCCTTTGGTTAACAGAACAAGTACCAGCAAGTGCAAATGCCACCTGCCCAACACCTCTTGGCTCTTGTGTGAATGTAACTTAGCTTGGTCCTTTCCTCAATTTTTGAGACCGTAAATGTAGACACGTGTGCAGTGTTTTTGTTTCCCCGGCCTTAATGACACACAAGTTGATGGATGTTCTTACATTGCACCAGTGCAAACCATATTGAAGTCATCCATATTGTTGGCGTGAAATATTAGTCTATTTTTCTCAGAGATCACACAAATATAAACATAACATCCCGCAAACTAATAAATAGAAGAACGATAACATCAGCGCCAGCATCCAATTTGACGTTTAAAATATTTAATAGATATAAAGTGGACAATGGTTTCAACTTAAATTAAAATTCACATGTGACATTTCCTTATATAGCAACAGTCCGGTCCTGTTTCCAGTCCTTGTGAGTAAAATCAGCAAAGGCCTGATTCTCGGACGCTGCTGAAAGATTATCCTCGGCCGACCACCAAAAAGATTTGAGATTTAAAATATTGAAAAGGTTGAACATTTTCAGTTGTCAGCCCAACCGTGTTCTGAGCAGATCAAGGAAGAAAAACACCCAACGCTGGCCCAAACCACAGCAGAATCAATCATGATCATCTTTCATTGACATGCGAGCATCAGGCGTACGCGCGACTGATTCCAAAGGAGGGAAAATGCTCTAATTTGGCCTCATTGCTGCTATGTGTTTACCTCTTTTCACCCAGTGTGATACTGACTCTGTTGCGGTTCTGACACCACTGCCAAAGGCGGAATATTGGCTCGCTGTGTCAGTGGCGTTTGTACAAAACGGCATCATGAAATAAAGTTGAATCCAGGCATTAGCAAGCTCTGTAAAAGCGACTTTAGTCAGTATTTGGGTTTACATTAGTGATACACATCTCAGTACATTGTAAGGGATATAGTATATTTAAGATTGATTTGATTTGAATAAAAATTGGGATGCTTCGCTCAATGTTTTCCAATTCAAGCCACCATTGGCGCTTGTAGCTTTCGCAGAAACCAACATTTTCTGCCAGTTTAGTTAGCAGCATGCATGGCATATTTGCAAGCGAGTCTTCCAAATGATCCAAAAATGTAGCCAAGTGTTTACTGCAGCCATGGCACCTGTGCATTATTTACAATCAGTAAAGCGAGATTTTGGTCAGATGATTTGAGATGAAACAGGATGAAGCCAATTCGTTTGCCAATTATCAGTTTCCAATTCCTAGCTTGTGTGTTGCTGTATTAAAACGTTCACATATTAGATTAACAGGTCGTTCCACATTTGGAATAATCAACGTGTGCCTTTGGTGACCTCTACTGGGCAGCACTTTGGGAATGATGTTGCAGATGACAAGGTGACTAATAATTGTGACCAGTATGACTAATCACAAGGCTGTGGTCACTTCAGGCCCTCATATTAACTCGCTGCTTGTTATTAACGCTGCAACTGAGTGTGTGCGTGCATATTTGTATGTCCATGTAAATCAACTGCATGGTGGGCTGGGCAGTTGTTTGAGCGAGGGAAGAAGGCTGAAGCCGTCTTTGGTCTTGGGGATACTAACCACCACAGCCAGTCTAGCACACCATACCTAAAGCAAATAAATAATAACCACACGAGCCAAAGTTCCATTGTGCACATGAAGGGACATTAGTGAAGGACAACTGTCATTTGCAGCAGCAGTTCATGGCGGAGTGACCAGATGGAGGCCGTTTTTCAGTGAAGCACACATGACAACCCCCCGAGAGTTAGCCAAAAGCCACCAACATGAATCATTGACCATGAAGCTCAAATCCATCCATCTGATGGGATGAAGATTGAACTGCTTGGCCACAATTCCCAACCGCGTGTGCAGAGAATCCCAAACTCGGATGCTGCTTACCGACACCCGGCTAGTATTAGAGTCATGCTGTGAAGATTTCTGGCAACATGCTGTAGGATATGAGTCTAGAAAGATCGACGTGGAGAAATCTTGAGTGAATATTTCATCCCAAGAGGGAAGGACACAATTCAACAATGACCAGACAACACGCTTTTGTGGAAGTGCCGATCAACACCAAGGCTGAGCAATCCACTTGGTGCAATGCAACAATTCAATTGCACCCGCATTGTCTACATTTTAAGTTTAACAACAATGTGCTATTTAATAAGAAATTGGAGAATAATTTGCATTTGTACCAAATTGAAAATAAGTAAAGAAATAGATCAATAGGCAAATAAATAAATAAATAAACAACCAAATAAATTAAATAAATAAATAAATAACCAACCCACCCATTACTTGTCAATTTGACCCAACTTTTTTTTTTTTTATCAAAATCACCCATATTTGAGGGTTGTTCAAAATTTGAAGAAATTTGGTTCAAATCTACTTAAGTAGAGATCCATCCATCCAGCCATCCATCAGTTTTGGGTAACACTATATCTGAAGTTTGTTCATAAGACTGTCATAATCATGACATGACACCTTCCACGGACATGAATGAATTCTTATGACAGATGTCATTAAGTGTCATTCCATAAACTAACCCTAACCCATGCTAATCCCAAAATATATAAACAGCGCATACGTGTTTTACCACAATTGGATGCAAAACTGCATTACAACCTCGTAAAAAAAAAAGCGCAAGATTCCCTACAGTTAAAAAAAAACGTGTAACATTAATTCATGTATTTATATACAAGTTTTAAGTTTTTTTTTTTAAAGTTCTACCATTTCTGAAAACATGCAAAGACTACAACTATGTTTAAAGCCTCATTTTATATAACTAGTGAGTTATTCAATCATTAAAGTTTGGCCGGGTTTTTAACAACACTGATGCAAAACTCACATTTATTTTCGCTTTACACTGACTTTACGCATCTGATACATAATGTATGGCCAGCGAGTTTCTTAATAACCGAGTGACAATTTATCACTCGGAACGAGAGTAAATGAGAAAATAGGGCGAGAGGAAGCTTATCTTTTCAGAAAGTTGCATTTACTTTGAAGAAAAGAACACTACTCTGAACCTTTTCAAACTCAAAGCAAATGTAATTGTCACACTTTTTTTTATCCATTTTCAGCACTGACTTCATTATGAGATATTGCCAATCCTGTCTTGATGTTTTGCGGTGCACCAATAAATTCAATGTGTATTTGGGACTTTGATTCTACCTGCATGACGCATGTCAGGGAGTTGTTGTACAGCAATGCAGGGGTCACAAATTTTTGTGAACTTCACAGATGGACCAGATGGAGCTGAGCGCAATGACCCACAGCTCAACTTTACCTACCATGTGACTAATGATTTTATTCATCAGAGCTTTCGGATGGGGAAGGACAGCGGCATTGAAGAGCTAGACAGAAGGGTGGGTGCACAGGTGAGAAAAGATAACATCATTTAAGGAGAAACATATTTTAAAAAGTGGAAACCGGACATGTGGGAATTAAAAAAAAAAAAAAAAAACGGAGTAAAAAAGAAACACATGCTGTGCACACAGAAGCGGTCAATCAAGTCATTGAAGGCTGCAGCGAGAAACAATTTGATTTAACCAAAATGATTTTGCATATAAATCGCTGTTTGTTTACCAATCAATGAATATGAAATTGCTTTTTATTTTTTTGTTGCCGTGCCTTAATTTACCACTTTACTAGAATGAGACGTGGCTCTCATGCTGCATTCATTCAGTTTCTCCATTTTGTTTAATCAATTATATACCATTTTATTCTATATAGTCTAATTATAGTGGGCATAGAATTTTATGCAGCTTTGATTTGTTCCTCCGCGTGTTTAATCACCTTCAGGAATCGATCAATGACAAAGTTTAAAATACGTTTAATGCGTTCATTCGCACCATGGCTGTTTAACTAATTTATTATGTGATATCAATTCTGACCCAAAGAGGCAAAAATGAGTCGCAAGCGCCCAGGATGAGTAGATGAAGAAGTAACAAGGTGAGTAATGGACCTATCTTGACATTTCCATGATGTGTGCTTTATCTAATGGAAAAGATTAGATATTAGTTTGATAAATGGAAAAAATATATACTGTATCAAATAAGCACTACTTTAAGTAATTTTGTACCTCATTTGTTTTTCGGTTTGCTGTGTGTATGCAAACAACAGCTGAGGAGGTGAGCCCCATCGGGAAAGGATGAGGTTGAGGGGAACAACGTGAGGGAAGGGCATCTTTATCCGCTTTATTATCGTGTTTATGACATCTGGACAGTTGTTTGACTGGGGCATGAAGGAGTGTGTGTGGTGCCTCAGGGACACACCTGGTGTGTGGGTGTGTGGGTGTGTGTGCGTGTAGCTATTTGGGCTTTCAAGCCATCCAGAGGGACTTTTGACCAGACCAGTCATGAGTTTCCCATGACTCCCTCAAGCCTGAGGGCGAGCCACACAGTACAGCGAGTGTTTTCAAAGGAGGCATTTTTTCCCGATTGTCGTTTGCCTGAAATGAAAGGAATGTTTTATTTACCATTTTTTTTTTTAATACTAGCACCAAAAGCTAGCTTAGTGCAGAGAATATGTGCACGTTTAATCATGGTCCTAAGGAATTCTTTGATTTTATTTAATTTAAATAATTTATTTTTTTAAATGACGGCTATATTTTTCAATAGTCAAGATAGTCTAATTTTACGCTAATCATCATCTGATGCCCATGCAGCTCTCTGACAGTGGGTGTGTTCAGAAAGGTTGCTTGCGCTCCGCTCCAACTAATTTCTGAACGCAGCCAGCAATAGTCGTAGCAACAAGTACACGCACGGGCACTCTGTTTTTGGTGCACTCTGAATAACTGAGCGGAAAATTTGAACAACGCTCAGAGTTTCTGAACAGTCTGAATGAACCGGTGCACGTTGTGAGTGGATTTACGAATGTGCCCCAAGTCTTTAGTGCAGTGTTGTTTCTGGCAGACATTTTAGTTTTAGTCTTAGTTTTTGCCTTTTGGACAAAAATACTTGTTAGTTTTAGTCACATTTTAGTCCTTTCTGTATGTGATAGTTTTAGTCCATTAAAAAAAATCAAAAAGATTGTAGTTTAGTTGAACTTAGCTGTGAAATCGATCACAAACCGATTGTCGAGTAACATTATTGGATTAATTTTTATTTTTACAATGTTTTGTTATTCATGGCTATAATATTTAAAAGAAAATCCACCTGTTGTTCAAACTAACGCTTAATTAATAAAGACTGTGTTACATATTATTATTATTATTGTAATTATTATTAAATTGGTGCGGTCCGTCTTAAATTCTCTTGTGGCAATGAGATCACAGGTTGTCTACACCAAACTCATGAAATTCATTCAATTATTGATTGGGCTTTCTCAAACACTTCCCACAAAGGTGGAAACGTTCACTTGTCCAAATTGAAAAATAAAGATTTAAAAGCAACTAAGTGGCCACGGGATTAACTAGTGAATAAATTGTGAAGGTGTCTCAAGATGTTTTTTCACGAGGTGTGCTAATTTGTCCAGTAAAGATAGCTGCTGTTATCCATCTCAGATACACAGCATGAGGTGCAGCCTTGAAGTGCCAAAAAGTTGGTATTAAATTAGTTCTCTGCAGTGCTATCCACATTTCAGCTCCCCAAACAATGGAATGAGTTGGTGGGTAAGTGTTTCAAATTTGCATTTTTTTTTTACCCAAATTCATGTGAACTTTGGTGTATGTCTCTAAAGTTGCATGGAAATCCAGAAGTTCAATCACCACCACACGAAACCTTGTGATACCTTATGAAAATTCAAGTCTGTGAGCATACCTGCGTAAGCAGGCAGAGAACATACAAATTCCACTCAGGTGGTTAGAGGTGAGATTCAAACCCTAAACTGCAGAACGGTGAGGCAAACCAACAATCAAAAATACCACAAATAGTTTTGAAGCAATTGTGATATTGTATTACATATTACATTATAGTTGCAATATGGAGTAATTGTAGTCTAGCTACAGCGATAGGTAGGACAGAAGGTACAATTAACCTTCGTTTTGCCTGTCACATATGTTCCTGGCATGGTGACAAAGATTATTTTTGCTACATAATAGTTTCCTGACCGATATAATGTAATTGAGTCATTTCCCACCGTTGTCACGTTACCACTAATAATTGCGAAGCACTGCTTTAAATTAAGCCAATCGCCTTTTTTATTTTAAATTCAACATTAAACAATTCCAATCAATGTGAAGATAAGGTTCTGAAAAAGATTATATTGGCTACGTATCATGAAGGCTTTTAATTAAATAAAGTTCATGTTTGAAAGTTTTCAGGGGTAAAGCATAAAAAATGCACAAATGCCTCTTGGACCAAGTTAAATTATATATATACGCACAACCGCACGATATCGGCTATAATAAGAAGGGCGATGTCTTTAACGTTTAATGCACTTGCGAATTCCAATCAGTATTTTGTGACTTGACTGCATGGTGACATCAAATGCAATGACCTAGCTTACCCCGGAGCGCAGAGATCCGGTCCACGGGGTCGAACGGTGACCCCCGGTGACTACTGCAGCCCGGGTGCAACCTGCAGGATGAGCGCGAGTTCTTTTTGCGCAGCTGCACTGCGTGGAGCCTCTCTACAATGGTTGTGCGTATAATGATAGTGAGGGCTGGGACAGGAAGGATTAGCCGTAGGGAGGGATGACTGAATAACGAGGAGAGAAACTCCCACCCAACCCACTCCCCGACTCCCGACCTAGCGAGCGAGTCGTATCCGGAGAGAGGGAACCGAGAAGGAGACGGGGAGACGAATCCTTTCCGGACGCGGTTGCTATCGTTTGGGATTTCTCTTTTTGGAGCAGAAAAGAGGACGCTCTAAATATATGGTATGAAATGCGATTTCATTCAGCGTGCGTGCATGTGCGTGGCAGTGGGAGCGGGTCTCAGGTGCGTGGGGTTGCAGGTACAATCATTTGAATGGGTTTGCTGCGAAGACACACACAGAAAAATAACAAAGTGAGGCAGAGTGTAAATGTTAAATATTGCTTGCATTTCCGGGAGAAAGCATGTTCTTGAAACACTTGAAGCTGGTCGGCATAGTCTGATAAGGGGGCGTGTGGCTCAGCTTAGCCCCACATGCCACAATCCAATCTTGACACAACTTTGTTACACGCGCTGTTTTATTCATAGAGTTGCAGGAGAGCGGGTGTCCCCAGGTGAGAAAGATTCCACAGCCCCCTCTTGCGTGTGTAATAATGAGCATCAGTCAGGAGGTGAGAGGTAGAGCAGGTGAAGAGGAACAAAAAGTGCGGACGAAGAGACGAGAGGGGATGGACAGTGGCACGCACACCGTGTTCCCTATTTGAGCTGTCAGTCAAACTTGGGCCGTGTTTGTCCTCCATCTTTTGCCCTTTGTTCATTTGTCACATTCTACCCAATTCCTTACTGAGCACTATGTTCTTCAATACCCCCACACACATTTTGGACAGCCAATTTGACCTCAAACAGAACCACCAAAGTGCTCGTTTAATGTACTGAAAAGAACATTGCAGAAATTTGTGTTTAATAAAAGACTAAAAATGAGAATCTTTCTTAAATTTATCGACACATGCCTTCAGATGTTGAATTTCTGTCCAGGGGCTTGTTAACAGTGCATTTCAAAATCAAGTTTCCGAGATTCCACAGCACATTGATTCAAACTTCAAGGTTCCAAATCAATTCAATTGTATGGTTTTATATCCCAATTTTACATTTGAAAAATAATTAAATTATAATGTGTTAAATATGAGGTATCAAACTGTAAAGGGACTCCCCCCTTACTAGTATTTTAATAATTTAGAAGAGTAATAAATGAGTTATAATGTATAACTATGACTTTTTATGAAACCACTATAGTGTTTGTGAAAGTTTGAAAAATGTCTTCTGCATGTTTTAAGATGTGGGACCTTTTCTAAATTAAGTTTGGAAAGACTAAGGAGGTTTTGGGCACTGTTCTATAATGGGAGATAAAATCATTCAAATAAATCAGTTTCTCTTATTTTGTGCTTTGCGACTCAATATTCAAGAAATAATTTGTACTTTCCTTTTGACTGAGTAGCTTTACTTCTCCGTAATAGAACCCCAAATTTGTTGTTGAAGACCATCTTCTCTTCTGTTCTCTTCTCTCAAAATCCAAATCTTTCCTCTTCTTCTTTCCACTCTTCCTTCGACGCGTCTCGTCTCTTCTCCTGCCAACAAAGTCCTCCACTGTTTCAGCCTCCAGTGTGTAGGCGTGAGTTCGACCACTGCTTTGTGGTCGGTCTAGACTGCCCAAAAACTGCCGTGTAATTGTCTCCAAGTGGATGTTATATGGGGAGAACTGATTCCAGATCGGCCCCTCGGGGCTGTGATGGGGGCAGGGTGGCAAGGTGGGTCTTCCTGACCTCTGGAGCCTCCCTACAGCTGAATGGCATTCCTAAAGTCTGTCACTGGGTGTCTTGTCTCATCATTTGCTCAACTTCTTTTCATCTTCTTCCAGGTTCATGTCGCTGGTTGTGAGGATGTTTTCTCAGAGCTGTCTGTGGGCTCCACTGGTGTTACTGGCTGTCATTTCCCATTTTCCCAGCAAAGCACAGGATCAAGGTAATTTCCCATGACTCTTCTCTATTCTACTGCTTTGGGGCTTTTTGTCCACTTGAAACCACTCCTCTGCTTCTCCCATCCCCTCTAAGCCATTTTGCTTTACACGCTCCATTTCTAAACTCTTCAGTTTCCTCGACCACCTCCTCGGTAAACTTTCGTCCTCACTTCTCTCTTTGCATTATCGCTGATGGAAAGGCTCTGACCAATCAGATGACATCACACGCACGCTGATGCTATCGTCTCTATCAGGATAGCGCTTCAGCTCGGCATCATGACGCCGCTTGCCACCTGGCTGCAGATACCGCCACGCTTCGGAGCGCTTTTTAATAAATGTGGTGTAAAAACACGCTTTAGGTTGAGGTGATTTGCAGCGTGATGTGTCACACAACATACAGTATATATCGCTCCAGTTTGCCTTGCAATCAACTGCACCCCAGCAAAGTGGATTTAATCAAAGTGGGTCTCGTCACAAAAGTGAGCTGCCTGGTTTGTGCCGGCAAATGATGTTCTTTGTCCTGGTTTAACCCAATTTGAGTTTACTTCAATCTTCAATACTGTCATTTCTAAGCAGAAGAGACCCCCTAATATAATTAGCGCCCCCCAAAATCACCCTCAAAAAGCAGTTTTTCTCTGTACTTGCACTTTGTGTTCAGTGGTATCCTTTATCGTGAATAATATGAATGAATAATTGTACGTGTTGTGTGTGTATGTTTTAAATCTTAAACCTAGTGGTCGTAACTCATAATTACTGTTAGTGATACACATTGAAAGCCGACATATAATTAGCATAAATTCCAACCGCTCCCACATTACAACATTAATGCCCTTATGGTGTGCATAATAAGTGCAACGAACGGCTGTTGCCAGTGCTAGCGAGCTAATGTGGCTAACTGATCCACGACGATACGGAGTACTAAAATTGCAGGATTTGAGCACAGATCTCTAGGACTTATAAAGCAACTGAGCTCTTGTTTAGCTTTCCTGCACCACAAACACGAAACAGTAAACGTGACAACACGAGACAACAAGTTCTCATTTTATTGAATACATTTTAGATTATATAAATTTGCAATATCAGACATAAAATATAATGTTTGAAAGAAAGTACGCCATTTTTAATATTATTATAATTATAATTTTTTTTTTTAACAACCCGGTAGGCACTGGTTAACCTCTATATTCTTGTAAAATACTCTGGCTGAATTTTGGCGCATTTTCTTTGCAAAAAAAAATTGCACATTATTCATGGGAAATAGCTAGTAGCTGTTTTTTATTAATGTCACTTAACGTATGTTGAACCCATACGAAACAATGATATGCACAAATTGATAAAACTACGCAAATATGAACTTTTATTATAATTACATATAGTTTGGGTTGATATGATGTAGGATTGGGTGATATTTATCAATATGTATCATGATAGACACATGATCGATATGAATAGGACAAAAAAAAGCGTCTGTGCATGACGTCGCCACGGGAGAGATGCTAACGGCAGAGGTTTATTTAAAGATCATTAGCAGGCTAATTTACTATTCGAATGTGCTTACCTTGTGGGCTTAATGTGGTGCTAAGTGTTTCGTCAAACCAAGTGGGTTAATGGTTTGACTTCCCCTCTGTTCTGTCCGTTAATTTGTTGCCTTCTACTCCTTCTTCTTTTTCTCCTTCTTCTTCTTCATCTCTTTCTTCTTCTTTCCTTTTATCAACAAACATGCCCAATCCAAGTAAGGCACAGTTGGTAGTGGTGCTTTTGATGTGTTTGGGGACAATTTCGCTGAGTTGGTTCAGATGAACTTTTGGCCACCTTGCGACCACATTCCACGCACTAGGCCCTTTTCGCTGGCCGGACTAAACTCCACCTCTGGCCTTGCTTAATCAAGCCCTTTTTAAAAAATTGCCCCCCCCACCCCAGCAAAATTGGAGAGAGAGAGAGAGAGAGAGAGAGAGACAGAGAGAGAGAGAGACAGAGATAGAGAGAGAGAGAGAGAGAGAGAGAGAGAGAGAGAGAGAGAGAGAGAATATGCAATCTCGGAAGTGCAGAAGGTTAAATGCTGTACTTATCTTGATAAAGATTAGGAAAATGAGCCAGAGGGAAATTTCTACATTTAGCTGACTGTGACTGTGTGTGTGCGTGTGTGTTGGGGTGTGCGTGTGTGCGTGAGAGTGTGTGTGTAATAGTGTGATAGTGTGTGAGAGAGAAATATTTGTGCAATAAAAGCATTTTGCTAAATTTGAAATAAAACGATCAAGATTGAAACATAGACTCAATACTGCCAAAAGGTTTCAAAGTGACATTAATGTTAATCATCTATACTTCATACAAAGTTATATGCGTACAGTCGGGTGATAGGGACCAGGACAGCCCAGGAATAACGAATATCCACTTATAATACATATACACTGAAATGAATTGGGGGTGTAGACTCATACCCCAAAGATTCCTAAAAAAACAAAACAAAACAGGGAGTTAAAGGGCAAAAGAATGAACAGAAAATAACCGAAAAATGAAAATTCTTTGTCGTCAATGACGTCCTGAAGTCATCTATAAATCCAACTGGCAGGTCGGCTTCATATGGGACTTCAATTGTCTTATCCAACACTTAATAAAACCTCTTTAATGTCAAGTATTGTGTTGTGTATTTTAGGAAAAATACCTTTACTGTAATCTCTGGAAAATAACACACAATTTTTGGGGATTTGGAAAAAAAAAATCTTCCAAAATTGAGTGGAGGGGGTTATTATGCATGGGTAGAAGCGAAATTCTGAACTTCATCATGTTGTAGAGATGCTTGTTAGTAACTAACGGTTGTAGCGAACCCTTGTAAACTCGCAGTTCGATGACTTACGATTCACCTGTTCGCGTCTTAGTTTAAAAAAAAAACAAACAAAAAAAAACAGCCATTATTTTAGTGTGGTTGTGTGTGTGTGGGGGGGGGATGGTGCATTCGGCAACATTTACGGCATAAAGGCCCCAGACAAATTAAGACATAGAAGCTGAAATCTGTTTGGCCAAAATCAAATGAAGCCACAAATGCCTAGAAGAGACGCCTCGTGATTTGAGTGGTAAAAATTTCATATGGTCAGTACTTTTGATTATTTTGAATTTCCAGCAGAGAAGGCCATGAAAGCCCTGATTGCACACTACAGCAGAATTTTGTGTATGAAAACGCTTTGCCAGGATGTCACCTTCACTTGTTGCTTGTTCTGCTTTATTGGATTCAGACCAGCCAAATGATTTGACATTTAAGAATATTCAATTTCATGCCTTCAAAACATCTCGAGGTACTTTATTGTTAGATGCAACTAATATGGAAAATGTTCTTTTACTTGCTTGGTTACAAATAGTAGTTTTCCCAAATGCCTGCCTACAAATCAAGAGTGAAATGAAACCACCAAAACATATTGTTAGCTGTCTAAGTGGGCACGCAGGGACTTTGTGTTTTGCTGCATGCGCCACATGCACAAATCCTGCTAATTGATGAGAGGAATGAGGCAGCCTGGTGATGAAGTACTGCCTCCCTAAGGTGAAAATACAATATATATTGGATTGGTATTCCTCTGATCCGGTGAGATGAGCAGCAGGGAGAAGAGATTAATTTCAACCATAGTCCGATGAGCAAATGTTCAGTGTACTGTAATTTATTATCCTTGGTGTATTTTGACCAGAGAACATCAAGGACCTCTCCAAACACCTGCTATGAATTTGAGATTGTAAAAAAAAAAAAACAGTATTACATGGATTATATCTCATGATGCCGATATGCGTTTAGAGCCCTGAAAATAAGGGTAATTTACATAAAATGGCTGCACAATGATGAACATCTCTTGAATGAAAGCTGAAAATGTATTTCCGTCACATTTTCACTGTTTTATTTCAAATCCATTGTGTTGGTATAAAAAGGCAAAAATAGGAGCAACTGTTATTGTCCGAATACATCTGGCCCAAAAATGTGCAAAGAAGGCTCCGCAAGGGAATCAAATAAAGATTTTTCAATCGCTCAGAAGCTCTTGGCTGGATCAATTATCCACTTGTTGAGTAATCCTTTCATTGATCTCTTGCGCATCAATATACAGGCAAATTTGATCCCTGAATAATGAATGTCTTCAATCTTAAATCCTGTTGGGTGTGGTGCTGCCTTGTGTTGAATTGATTTATTTACAAGCGGCGTCCTTATTAAATGGCGATTGCTTTGAAATGAAAGCAGAGCTTTTCTATTCTTCCCACTTTTTCCAACACTTAATTTAGACCTCCCTCTTTGCTCGCATCATTACCTCTCACTCTACCTTCTGTATTGTTTTCGCCAGTTTTTTTCTTGCCTGCTTCTCTCTCTCGCTCATAATTTCATTCCAATTTGCAGAAGCTATCTTACCGCATAGAATGATTTATTTGATTGTATAGGCAGAAAAAAACAAGTGGTGCGACCAAAGTGCGGCAGGATAAATTAGACTGGGATTTGTTGCCGCTAAGTTACAGCATCACAGGGGTGACCCCTGTCCAGTGCCTTCATTAAGGGGGCAGAGGAAAGCCACAAATGTCACTCCAAGCAACAACATCAGGTCAGCTGGGACATTCGAGTGATAATTTGTGTGTGTTGTGACCAAGGAGAATATTTCTATTTGCAACCAACACATATCTTCCCTATATCTTAAAGGATACCCAAAGACTGTTTGAGTCCAAAGAGAGAAGCGGCAAATCCAAATAAATAAAGTCCAATAATATGTTTCCATCCATGCATTATGGAATACAATTCAACAACAAATTGCAGTGTACAATTTCAATAAACCCTGAGGCACTTAAACATTCACAGACCTGACAAAATGTGTTGTTTGTTAGTTTTTAGCCTCTGGTTCACTGTTGTGTGTTCAGTGCCTGCGTCGTTTTTAAAGACAACACTTACAGAATTCCAGTTTTGTAATAACTGTATTATGACGTGTCAGGATGTGAGGACAGCAATTACTGATTAAACACACTTGATATCAAAATGTGAAAGATGGTAGCATTCTGAGGGTAGCTGCAAAAGGTGCCACCCACCCCCAAAACACCCCACATCTATTAATAGATCCTATGGAGTCTTATTACAATACAATACAATTTTTAGTTCATAAAAAAAGTCCACTCGAGTCCAAATCTAAACCACTGTCTATTTCTTACATTCAATGTTAGTTGAAATGTACTTTATTTACTATATTTACTTTTTATATACACAGGTTGCATTTAATTTAGGATAATTAGTTGTTGCACATAAAGTCTCTGATATGCTTTGGTTGTTATTTTGTTCAGTCGGTAGAACAACTGTGAGTATGTTCTTGTTTGTCTGTTCTTCACGTCCACAACATAACATGAAATATTTCCTTTGGAGACAATGAGACTTATTAATTTTGTTCCCTGCTTGGCCCCCAGAGGGTGCAAGTAGAAATATTTTGTGTTGCAGCTGTGGAAGCTGCAGCATAATAGGAGTAAAATTTGCAGTGTTTCACATTTTCATTTTGGTAATCAAGTCGTTGTTCGGAGTCCACTCACTCAATCAAGCGCTTTAAAGTGTGTGCGGTATGCCACGTGTGTGCTCAGCTTCTGTGTGAATACTCATTTCAATTGACAGTCTTGCTTATCTAATTAAAGAGGTGCAGTTTGAAACACGTCGAGTGTTTTTTTTTGTGTGTGTGTGTGTGTGTCTGCAATGATCAATGTATGCATTTGCGTGTGTGGTTCGAGGGCAGACAGTAAGTGTGAGTGACTTTGTGGTGGCCAATGATTCCAGCTGTAATGAACTCGGAGTGAAGTCAGTGATGTGGAAGCATTAATTCATAAACAAAAGGCAGAATGAGGTGGAAGCAACCTGCTTTGAATTTAAATAATGCTCATTTAGCCCAAGCCGATCAAGTGGCAGCTCCTCCCCATTCAACGTCTGTTGACTGGAATCCATCTTGTCACAATCTCCAACCACTCTGGAACAAATGGAGCTGTGGATGTGTTGAGAAATGGCCCCGCCTATGTGGCTCTTTTGTTATTGATGGAGCATCGCGAGAATGTAGTGCATATTATATAAATATCTGTGAAATGAAACTCAGTTGATGGGAATTTTCGAAAATCTGTTTGAGGTTTTTGGAAAGGACTCTTAGAAAATGAAGAGTGAGACACAATTAAATGAATTTATTCCATTTTGGAATGAGGCGGTAACATAAGAAAATGTGGCAAAATTGAAGCATTGTGGTTACTTTCCCGATGCACCGTACACCCCTGACTGGCCACCAGTCATTCACAGGGCAGGGCATTGTTATATTGTCAGGTGAAAAGCAGTGTAGCACAGCGGGATCTTACAAGTGACCCAAGTGTGACAGAGGATTTCATCATTACAATTGTGTACTTCGTGATCTGGCTACCATGCTGAATGACGAGCATGCTTATTTGTGGACAGTGTGCAGATGATTTTTTTTTCTGTTCAAATTCAGTCGCAGGATCCTGCTCCTTCCATTCCGTGACACAAGGAAAACTGAGGAAAGCTCCAAGATGATAGAGACGAAAGTTATATTGTGTAAATCCCTTTGAAAAAGCCAGAGGACAAAGGCTTTGGAAAGTAAACATTTATGTATCTGCCAGTAATGGCCGCAATGGTTCTTTTCTGGCTCACACCTCCTGCATCGTTTAAGATTACGCTAATTAGCCGCTTGTTAAACTGCCTTTGAATGGAATTCACAGTGCCATGCTGCAAGAAAATGTACTAGATATTGTGTTTGAATGGATTTCTTTCATTTGGAAAAACAATGGGACTGTTTCTATGTATATGAACACCTCAAATTATTTCTTGGTGCAAAAATGGTTGTTGTGCTGGGTAAATCGAAAAAAAAAAAAAAAAACTACGACAAGGATGTTTTTTAATTTTACTGCCTCGCTTGAGTTCAATGCAAAGCTCAGACATGAGTAAAGGGAAGCCACTAAAAATGCCACTCGTTTGTGTAATATATGGCTGAGCTACATTCAACACATATATCGGAGTGTAGTGTACTGTATGTGACCACTGTATTACACAAGGCTCTTATCCATATTGGCTGTGATTCAGCACTTTTTCTACCACATCCCCGAAGTATCTTGGCACGTAAAGAAGTGCAAAAGAGTGAAATGTAGAGCTTGAATCTTCTTCATAATTTGAATGTGGCAGATGTGCTGACCTGTGAAGAAAAGAGTTTGAATAAGAGACCCTCAATTTCAGTCAACACCACACCTATTAGCTATATTATATATAGTCCATATTCATTAATCACAGTTACGGTCTCTTGAATTGCCGCCATGTACAGACCTTGGCACACGTTGAGCATTATGGCTGTCTCCTTCAATTTCTACATTCGTTAATTATAATTCAGTGCGTGTGAGGGTGTGTTCTTTGACATGCAAAGGGAAGGTCTCGTTATTAATCTCCTGCCAGCTCCATTCAAACACTATCAAGCACACAGCAAACGCTACCAGAGTTATAATGTTCCCTGTGGCCGTGAATTATTCATCGAGTCTTATTGTGGTGAGGTGTAATTATATAGTTTTGCACGATGCATTTGGACTATTTGAAAGGTGACGTGATATGATTACCTGAGGACTGGAGTGAATAATTGGTGAAACTGCTGTACTGCATTGTGTCTCGACACCATAATCAGATCAAATAACAAACAGGGTACCAAGGAAAGAGCATTTGAAAGATAACAACGTAAACATAAAGTTCCTGTTAAAACTCCTTCAGGAATGGTTGCTGTCACGAGTATTCCATCATTTAATTTAATAACTGGGTTTAAAGGGATTTTACATTAAAATGGACTTTTGTGAGGCTGAAATTTTTTGTTGTTAAACAATGGGTGATAAAACAATGAATCAATTATCACAATAGTTGCCAATTAAATCACTATTTTTATTCTCCAAATTGCAGTTGTTCTACTTTAACAACAATACTGAGTAGTGATTTTGTGTCACAGTCACAACTGCAGTACTGGCTGAGGTGCCCTTGAGCAATGCACCCAACTCAAATCAGATTTGGTGCATTGCATGTAAAATGTGTTCAGAAAAACAACAAAAGTCTCATTCTCAAATGTGCAGTTAAGAGGGAGGGGATATTTTCTTCCACTTACTTGTATCCCTGGTGACTAGAAGCATTTTAATTAATATACTTCTGATTAATCGACTCATGACTAATTTCCCATGATAGAAATGTTGATCATAATGTCCTCCTTCAGTTCCAGCTCCGAGGAGGCTGCGTTTCAAAGTGCTGAACCCAAACAACCTGCTTGTCTCGTGGAAGGAGCCCAAAGGCGACTTTGATAGCTACTTGTTCCTTTACAACAGCATACCAGGTAGGATGCATTCATCTCAAAGGAATATATACATATATATATTAATTGGTAAAAAAATTTATATACATATATATATATATGTGTGTATGTGTATGTATGTATCCAAGGGGCTGCACTATTATTCTATTATGATGGAGTCCAGCTCACAATCAAATTGAGGCCCAAGCTGCACATGCATATAAATAATTGAAGAATGTTAAAATGTCTGACATGATCTCATCTACTTCTGTACTATTACAGTTACTGGTCACCCTAATTGCCATTGATGTTTCTTGCAGTCACAGTGTCTCTCTCTTCAATGGCATACATCGTTGTCACATAAAGTCCTTCAACCTCGCAACAGTTCCGGATTAACGCCATGCCGGAAATCTTAGAATAATTCTCTCACATGTTGCCATTGTAAAAATGAAGAAGGAGGTCTGAATAAGCAGGTTGTAACATAAAATGCACTCCCCCGCAAACAAGCCAGTGAGGGAAGCCGTGTCTGACAATTTCGAGCGGTGTTTAACGGCGTAGAAAAGAATAATAAAAAAAAAACAACTCAAATTTACGGCCGTTTCCTCCCAGGGAGGAGTGGAAGTGCTGCAGTGGTTCCTTGGCACTCAGCACATGCAGTAAAAATGTTGGCCCTCCACTGTGTCCTTTCCGTATCACACACTCTCAAGATAGTTAAGTGCTCAATCCAAAAGCATCCAATCACAAGCGATCTGCTTTCCCGTTTCTCTTTTCACTTCTGCATCATTTCATATGCTCAGATTTTTTTTAAGCAGTCAAGCTGTGTAATAATAATAAGTATTAATTTGAAGTGGACGGAGTTCACTTTGGTTTCTTCCATATACTGTACAGCAAATGTGTTCCTATTAAACTGCTGGGATTGGGCAATCTTTCAATTAAACATAAAAAAGTAACAGAAAAAAAAATAGTCAATCTCACGTTGCGATTAACCTTTACTTTATGAAATTCAAAAGGGTAACGGCAACATTTATATACATTGTATGTTGTGGAGACACCATTGATATTTGTTGGTCGATTAAGATGTGCAGCCTGGAAATGAGCTGAAAAATTGTTCTTCACGCGCAGCAACAGGTGATGAATTCCCGTCTATTGCAAATGACGGAGTTTTAGTTTCAACAACATCTACGGCGTGGAGGTGTGCAACGACATAAAACCATCCAATGAAAACACAGATTCTGTATTTAGTTTCCTGGCTTTAGTGTGGATGCTGAGGGCTGCTTTTTCTTCAGCCTTCCCCTTATTGTCCTAAGGGCGTCATTATCCATCAGAGCGCAGCGATAAGAGATCACAGAAAGCGTGCACACACCTTATTGATGGCTTCGTTGATTGCAGGGTCAAAATGTAAGTGATAAAATGAACCAAACGCGGAGCCTCACGCTTCTTCTAAGGCCACATTGTTAATCACGCACCATGCAAAACCTTTTCTTGGAGCGTCATTCTCACAAATAAATTGAAAATTGCTTTTATCATGTCCATAAACTAAATGAATTCTTTCTCAATTGACCAAAAAAAACAAAAAACTGATAACAACAACCTGTATTGGTATACTTTCCACGAGTGTAACCTTGGCTTGTTTTTCTTGTGATAGGTGGCCATCAGCGGGAGATCATCATATCAAAAAGCGACAGTAAAGTGTTGATAACGGACTACGACCCGTTCAAGGACTATGTCGTCCGTGTCATTTCTGTCAGTGGCAGCACTCAGAGCAGAGCCCTGCTGGGCAGATTTCAAGGTGTGTTCACACATTTAACACGTAGAGCTACTTTGGTCATACTTAAAACGACGATGGAGTTCAACTTCCATATGTACTTGAAGTCATTTTTAAGTATCCATTGATGTTCTGCAGTTGCTGCCGATGCCGTCTCATTAGTGTGAATGACTGTTTACTGCCTTTCGTGACAACATGCATCATTTTTACTGTGTGAGTGGATGCATGCGGCAACAAAATAAAATGTACCTTCTGGGAGGAAAGGTGCTGAATGAATTTATTACAGTGAACCCCCATTTATTGCGGCGGATATGTTTCAGATCCAACCACCATGGAAAGAGCATATAATCTTAGCCCTCCCACGGCTTTTAAAAACATAAAGTTTGTAACTCGTTATCCCCATTGCACTGATTTTTCAAGATAATTAATATATACATGTCTAATTGCGCAAAGATGTTGAAAAGCAAAAATAGTTATTAGAGCAGTACTACATTGTTCTTACGACAATTACTCTAGCGTATCGCGCCTTTTGGTGCTGTAATAGTAAATCCTGCTTGGGCAGATGCCACATAATAAAGAAGGTGACCGTAATGCACACAAAGTATTTACCACCTGCCAAAAGAAAGTACAGGAAGAAATTGGAGAACAAAAAGAAGAAGAAAAGGTAGGAGTAGCCATGCTGACCAACAAGCTATCTCACCCCAGCTATGTTGCTAGTTAAATTATTATTTTTTTTTTGTATTTGGACAAGGCAACACAGTGGTCGACTGGTTAGCACATTTTTGTAATAATGAGATTTTACAACATTTACTTATTTTTCGTTCTTTTTATATTTTATTTGCATCTTTCAAAATATCTCTTCACGTGAAAATGCTCAGGGGGGGTTAAACAATTTGGGATCCTGCAATACAATTACAACAAGTGAACAGGTAAAAAAATATAGAATTTTTGCCTTTTTCCCTCAATATGTGTTGTATGAGTCTCTCATGTTTTTGTCAACGACAAAAATGAAAACCTCATGAATCAGTTGAGAAATGAACTAATTATAATTTCATTTCAATGTCCACGCATTGCCTTGGACGGAAAAGTCGTCCCTGCCAAATCAGCGGGCATGACCGATGAAACGCCATAGTGGGGACTGAATGAACTGTGCATGGGGTGACATTTCTTTTCTATTCCATATGCAGCGGTTGAGAGGGCCAATGATGATGAAGTAGGCAACACGGAGCCACAGCGTCTGACTGATTCATTCATTCTTCCTGAAGATGTCAACGAGATCTCCGGAGGTAAGATAAACGCTCGCAAAGTTGCCAGGACGATCAGGCATCACATGGACGTTATTGTGGCACTCAGATGAATAAAATAAAACATAAAAGTGTTGGCTTTAGTGTGCGCTGGTGATGAATCGACGCGGCACACACAGCTGGCGGGGCCATTTTGAAACAGCATCTTATTACAACCCAAAGCCCCCCCCCCCAAATAAATGTGCACCATGTCCTGCTGGTTAAGATTGGGAATTTCTTCCTCCATGCTGAGTCTTTGTGCTTTTCAGTGACAAGAAAACCCTCATTTTGAAAGCGGCACACATATAGAAATCAAATGCTAATCCTGTTTACACTCTGTTGGTAAATCATTCAGAGTTGCGTACACAAGGCTGAGTGCTTTCCTATAAACTTGAACTACCTCACCCCAGACAACACTGTCTGGCTTTTCATCTTGAAACCAAGATCTTATTCGAACTAGCAGCCTTAGTAATATACACTATACACTAGAATACATTGTTTTTCATATTCTGTGAAAAGAGAGAGTCAAGAAATGATTATTCCTGCTTTGTCACAAACTGACTGAAGGAATTTGTTAAATTTTACGCATAATTAAAGATGTATAAATATGTACCAGACAGATTATGTGAACACAGTAGAGAAATTAGAAGACCATGTCTGAAATTCATCACATAAGAAGTCACGAACCTACACAAAAAATCAGATATCATTTCCAAAACTACGTTTGTGCTGTTCTTTACTTCCCAGTAATCTTCTATAACAGGGGTGGGCAAACCTTTTGATTGGTGGTATACAATGGGTTCCAAAATTTGACAGAGGGGCCGGACCAGGAGCAGATGGATGGAGTGTTTTGGTACCCTCACCTCATCGGAGAAAAAAAAATACATTTAATTTTAAATGAAAATGAACAAAAGCATTACAACAAAATATCTGTCTTTGACACACCACAGTATTTCGAAAATAAAACATTAACAAGATTTGTTCATTACATTTTTTTCAAGTTCGGCGGGCCGGATTAAAACATTTAACGGGCCGCATGTGGCCCCCGGGCCATAGTTTGCCCACACCTGTTCTATAAGAATGTTTCCGCGTGCTTATTAAGTTTCCTGCTTCAAGAAATAAACAATCCTTGTGACTGATTTTGGAGTGCTTAACGTCCTTTAACAGAACAGAAGTTTTTAAACACAAATTTACAGCCACTTTTTGTAAAATCCTTACTGCAGAATTCTGGCATGTAGTGTGAAAAGGACAGAACCTCATATTACCCCCTTTTTTGTGGTTATTGTTGCAGAATGCACACACACACACACACACGTTTGGCTGGTTTAATAAAATTCAGGTTTCACTTTGCTGCAAGATAATTCATCATAACGCGCCAAGGGGAATGCGACTTCTCGGAACTATTCTGGTATTTTCAATTAAGCCAGAAAATAACACAAGGGTATACACCAAGAGATTGATGGAAAAGTAATCCCTGATTATTGATGAAGAGCGTTTGAGGTGTGATCCTGATGCATTTCTGGTCTAAATGCATGGGAGACGTAGTCTCTCCAATGTCTCCCGGGTCATCGCAGGGCCTCCTCCCAGTGCGACGTGCCCGGAACACCGAACCAAGGAGGCATTCTGGAGGCATCCCTAGCAAGATGCCCAAGCCGCCAAATCAGCCCGTGGTCATCAAAACAGACCCCTCAAAGCCTTGGCTGTACCTAGAAATACTGTCCATCAAGGCGATGTCCCCGTGATGCTAAAGAACTTGGGTGGGCCTGCCACTGGAGAGCTTTTTAATCGCCTCTGACCTCAGCCTCAAAGACGGGAGAGCACACTTCACTGTTCCTCAACTCTGCAGCCAGATGGGAAGGTTTCAGTCAAATTGAAGGTTCTAACAATACCTGCAAAAATAAATAAATTAATGTATAAATAAATAAATAAAATTTAAAAAATCACATATAATAAATAATAAATAATAAATAATAAATAATAAATAATAAATAATAAATAATAAATAATAAATAATAAATAATAAATAATAAATAATAAATAATAAATAATAAATAATAAATATACATCCATCCATTATCCGTACCGCTTCTCCTCACAAGGGTGGCGAGGGGGTGCTGGAGGCTATCCCAGCTATCTTCGGGCAGTAGGCGGGGTACATCCTGAACTGGTTGCCAGCCAATCGCAGGGCACACAAAGACGAACAACCATCCGCGCTCACACCCATACCTAAGGGCTAAATAATAAATTTAATATAAATAATTATAAGATCGCTTGAGGTTTTAAATTATTTTTTTGGTAACTTGTCCTCAAAATAAATTAACGGTCATTTTCATTCATGTGAAATTTATTTTAATACATAGAGACAATATATCTATTACTATCTATTAGAATCAAATAATTCTTGCCCCTGCTTCTCATCTTTTCTTCTGCCTGTAGATAGATTAGACATTTGAGCTTCCTTCTGGCTTTTTTATCACACCCATTCACTGAAGGAGAGGTGACCTTCATTAGTGTTGTGCTTCACATCTCTCGGGGTTTATAATAGTATGCCGCTGTGCGTCAGTAGAGTCAATGAATGCATTGCGTGTCTCGCAGCTTTTGTGTACCGTGGTGATGATAATGTCACGCTCTGGATGAGTGAAAGGTGTTCTTTCATGTTCCACTGTGACTTGTGAAGGTTTCTATGCATCTCAGTGTTGGTGCTTATATTTCTACATTTTAATTAATGCTTCTGGGAGAGGAGTGTATTCTTTTTCCTGAACCGGTCCATGTTTGTTATGAAGTATCAATAAGTCCCTAGTGTGGGCTATTTGTGTTACATTTCATCAATATGGAAATACATGAGCCTTGGGCTGCACAGTGAGGGGTGGTTAAAATGTTAGCGTCACAGTTTTGATTTCAGCAACTCGTTAAAATTGTTACCACATGCTTCACTATTTCATTCTTTGTTGGCCAGTCAAATAACAGTGACGTCACAGCATACAACAGTTTCACTAGCGAATGTCACATCAAACACTCCAACGAGCGACTCCTCTAGTGGAACGGACTACATCCAATCAAAATACGTCTCCATGTATTTGAATAATTCTCCAAACAAATGTGCACGCTATCTTAAAACTTGTAACTATGTGAAATTATCTGCTTCTCGTGTCACACGTGCCACTGCGCCTGAGCAGCTCACTAAACTTCTCATTGCGTTCAAATTAATAACTGTTTAAGGCACTTACATTATCAAGTATAAACCAATCTTGTTAAATAATTGTGACTTTGTGGTCTTTTTTATGTAACAATTAAACATAATTTTAAAATTCCACCTGTAAATGTGGCAGTAGGAGCTCTGCTACATTTGGCGGATTGGCGGATTTGAGCTAAAGTCAACGGAAAGGCATCATTAATTCAATAAATCATCATGAAACGTTTCTTAGCTCTTTACCGTCACCATATTAACTTTCCAATATTAGAAACTGCAGAAAAAAAAACTGATCTCAAAATCGCTTTTTCCAACATTTTATAGCAGCAATAGGGATCACAAAAAAATCAATATGATTGTATATTTATGTTCAATATATAAGTAATAATTGTGTTGAGAAAACTACCAGTAATAGGTAAATTTTAGTTATGGTGCTGCATGGTTTAAAAAAAAATCATGATAATGTAATAATAATGTAATAAATGTATCATGTCAGTTGCACAAGAGTATTTGCTCTTTACTTAACTGCATCATGCTCAACACAAGCACTTTTTACAACAGCTGCACTTGACTCCTCAATGAAGCTAATACAAAACTGCTCCTGGTCTGCATCTTAAAAGCTGGCTTTGAATAATCAATGCAGTGCCAGTGACAGTCTTTTATTCCCTTTCCTTCCGCGTAAATGTCTGCTTTGAGGAAAACAAGGTGAAGATTGATGCATTCTGGTGCCACAGAGTCCTGAAAACTGAAACATTCTTCCTGATGTTATGGCTATTGCACTTTCCTCTCCATAGGGGTACTCACTGCAGAAGCTCATATAGCTTAATGAGGAAAACATTCATCCATGAAAAGCCAAAATATTGGGCAGATTGTTATATGTTGAGTAGAGATGTCCATGTAGATTTTGGTTGACATAAAGCAACGTTTAGTTTTTTATGCTTGTATTGAGCGTTTTAGACTCTGCCGTGTGCTCAAATCCTTGGCAGGCTTGTCTAACGGATCTTTTTTTTTATCAATTATTCTCTCGATTATTGCATCGAATACTCGTGGAATCATCACCGCCATCCTTGGGATAGCCGTGATAGGCCGTTGCAGATGAGACTGTTCATTAATCATACAAAATCACACCATTGTTTATTTGTTTTTCATGTCTCGCGGTAATGAACTCAACATTAATATTTAGCAACACGAAAAATAGTTACTATGGAAATGTTTTAAAATGAAATTAATAATCGATGTTGTTTTTTCTTTCATTTTTTAGACATTCATGCCTGAAGTGTGCTTGTGGCAAATTTCAAAGAGGAATTTTAATAGTTTTATTTTAGAAATGGCTTTCTTTTCGCCACTATTTAACCAATGCCAGATTTGTGCAGCGTGTGACTGATAGATGTCCAATGGACAGATTCCCCCACCTGCATTTCATCCAGAGTGATCATGGGCATCTTGGCTGCATCTCTGATAAGTGCTCTCCTTGTTTGGGCTGAAAGTTTAGCGGGATGACCGGGTCTTGGTAGGTTTGCAGTGGTTTGATACTCTTTCCATTTCAATATGATTCATCAAACACTGCTCCACGAGATAAATGCTTTGAACCTCTCCACAACTTTCTCCCATACCTGCCTGATGTGTCCTTTATGCTGTTTGCCCCCCCACACCCCCCCCAATATTCTTTTAACAGACTTCTGAGACCACAGCAGAGCAGGTGCATTTATATCAATACTAGATCGCACGCAGGTGAATTCCATTTATTGTCAGCAGTCATTTAGGACTGTCATTGGCTCATTCCATGCCCCACTTCTTAAAAAAAAAAAAGGAAAATATCAAATACATTTCGTTCTTCACGATTGTGTCCCACGTGGTGTTGATTGGGGAAAAAAAATCCAATTTCATATCTTTATATTTGAAGCCTGAAATATGGCAAAAGGTCAAAAAGTTCAAGGGGACCAAAATACTTTAGCAAACCACTGCAAGCTTGTTCTGTTTGTCAAAGCAAGAACAAACTCATTAGTGGGAATGTTGTTGGCCAGTAATGTATTTCCATCGGCCCTAAGCATTGTTTCCTCAAACATGACAGCTGATGATTATTTGGACAGCTGTGTGCTGTCAGATCAAACTAATAATGTTTATATGTCTGTGTCACAGATGTTGTTAACAAGCCTCCATCCAGTAGTTTGAATTTGAACCTCCAGTTGAGTCCACAATTATCGGATCTTTGAGACCACATTTTGTTTCCCCTGGAATTATTGTCCTTTATGAAAAATTTGACCGGAAAAGAACAAACATTGAGTTTATTCTTCTTCACTACTAGCTTCAACTTTCTTTCTTGCAATGAGAGTTGCTACGTTCAAAGTAAATGCTGCAAATGATCACGCACACTGTGCCTCTTACCTAACAAAATGTTTTAATTAAGTACAAAACAATTCACCTTTATTAGCTCTTGGTTGAACGAGTTTCGGAATCATGATACAGAAAAAAAAAACATTAAACTCTACTGTATGACACATGATCCTTTGGTTTCATTGTTAATTTTATGATTTCACTTCCTAGAGAGCAAAGTAGAATGCAGAGCTATGAACAAGTGAATATTAAGAGAAAGTACAAATGTGAACTTGTTAAAAGAACAGTAAACGCAACCAGGCGTTAAGCCGGTGCATATTTCAACACGCATATGAACTAATAGGATGAGAGTGCTGCCCTCCTCCTCGGGACCAGCACACGCACACACCAGCCTGCAATAAACCCAAGGGACCGATGTAGTTAAAGTTGAACTGGAGGCCAAAGCGATTCTGTTGACAATGAATGCTCTGGTCGTGAGAGATGGAGGGAGAGGCATGTTAGAGCATCACCGCTACAAAGTCACTACCTCACAGAAACCTCCGTGTCAGACATCCTTTATTTACGACGCTAGTTGAGCCCTTTGGCTCTGTAATTACCTCTGTTAACGAGGTTACTTTGCACCCTCCCGAAGGCCCTTTAATTTCGAACTTGTATTTCCACCTTGTAGCAGGTGCTCCTGCTTACCGTGCCACAGATAACAACGTTGCCGCGGCATTTGCTTTAATCCACACGTGAAGTCCCTTGTGATAACTTGAGCAGTTGATTTCTTCAAGTGCAGATTTAACAGGTTTATTTTAAAAGCCAGTTTGAAAACGTGCAAAAAGCACAACACAACGCACTAAGCAGTTGGACACAAGGAAAAATATCGTGTCACATGAGTGATGGAGAGTAAACCCAGCCATCGTGACTTTCAATGAGGCGGTAAATGAAAGAGGGACAACGCCGCAAAATGACATCGAACCGTCGAAAGTTGATCCGCTCGCAGAATTCTGCAAACGTTTTTTAATCTTGTCCTGTGCAAATTTCAGCAGTGTTCTATCAAATGGCACGCTGCCAGCAATATTGTTATGCATTCACAGCAGCTTCTTCTTCTTCCACTTGGTTGCTTACACTTCCGCTGTCATTGTTTTAATCAATTTCTTGTTTGTGCGATTTCCATCTGCGTGTTGTGGCAAAGGGATTTGATGTTCAAAGCGCTTAAGAGTTTATATCCAGAAATATGTCGCAATGTTGGCGAATTATTATGGCAGGCGACAGCCCATTGAAGTCAGCGAAGGTTGCAACATTAATATGAATCATCTGTTTACGTTGCCAGTTCAGAACAGGGTCGAGTGATGGTGATGATGACAGCTGGTGAGCGGGTATAAATATGGCACGGGGAAGAGCAACAGGGAAAGCGCTGAGGAGAATTGAAAAATAATGAACATATATACTCTAATGCAAAGTGAGGAGGCAGCAAAAGAACTGGCGGTGGAAACTCATCTAAGCATCCTCTGCAATTTGCACACCTTTTGGCCATTTATCTTCCTTCACTTACAGCTCTTTCCATCTTGCCAATATGTATTTAATACTTTGCATTAGACTGTGGCCCACAGCTGAATCATTTCTATTCAAAGCTGCGTTGGCCTCGCACACGCTGGGTGTGGAATCACAGTCTCGGGAGCAGATCGACCATCGCTCACTTTGGTTTGCATGCTTGTGAGAGAGTGTGAGTGCACTTGCCCGACTTTTGTCCTTGTCCTCAATTAAGTAATAGGGTTCGCTGCTAGGTTAAGCTAATTGTATGACACTGCGCTTGGGTGCTCTTCCGCTGGTATATGGGTCACAGTTAAAGTGAAGAGGTCAATTCGAATAATTTGTGTCCACTTGTGTGACTTTACACCTCTCAAAAAAAAATATACTGAAAATGATAGCCCTGTGAGATATTCGAATCCTGTGAAGCATTGTCATATGGACTACCTGCAAATGCAAATTGTCTTTGGGATGAGAGCCAGGTTAAATACATTATGTTTTGGCAGCGGCACAGCAATGTGCCAGTAGTTTGTATAATTAGTTACAGTTTGCGAGGTGGAATGTTATGGCTAATTTGGAAATTGATTGAATTTTCCGGTTAGGGTTTTGGAAAAAACAAACACGTCTCGATATTTGGCTGCCTCTAAATTTCTGTCCCCTTAAATCAAGAGCAGGATAAACATTGGCAAGTCTTACTAAAATCGGATTTATTAATAGCTATAACTGTCAGTAACAATATTACAATTGTGATGCATAATTTTGTCAGTTGTGAAAAAACAACAGACACAGTTCTGAGGTTGGCGGTTTGAATCTGAGCTCTGGCCTTCCGATTGCATATTTTCCACATAGAACATGGACGAATTGATGGTGAAGATGTTTGGAAGAATGTGTAATTGTTACTTATTAATGATTAGAATTCACAATGGAATGATAATCTAAGAAGTCAGAAAAATGAAAGAATGCTGCAACCATTAATGCTGTGTTGCATCATGAATGATGTATTTGTGGCTGATGAAGCATTGATGAGTATAGCAAAGTGGGAATGCAGGTCAGTGATGGTTCAGTTCTTTGTGTGATATCAACTGGCCAAGTGTGAGCTATGAGTAAACAATTTTCTTTTTTAGCGCGCAATAATTTCTAATTGGCACAAACCATGATTTAAATACATGATATTTTCTTGATGACTCGCAATTGTGTGGTGACCAGTCCAGATTGGACCCACTTATCACCAAAAGGCAGCTGGCATAAGCTCCAGTTCAAATGCAACCCATGTGAGTCATCTGCATACTGTATTACTGTATTATTATTGGTTTATAGCAGGGAAGAGCAAACTTTTTGATTGGTGGGACACAATGGGTTCTTAAATTTGACAGCGGGGCGGACCAGGAGCGGATGGATGGAGTGTTTTGGTAACCTCACCTCATCGGAGAAAAAAACAATACATTTAATTTTAAATGAAAATGAACAAAAGCATTACAACACAATATGTTTTTTTACACACCACAGTATTAAGAAAATAAAACATGAACAAGGTTTATTCATTTAATTTTTTTCAAGTTTGGCGGGCCGGATTAAAACGTTTAACGGGCCACTTGTGGCCCCGGGCCATAGTTTGCCCACACCTGGTTTATAGTATAAATAACAATAGTGAGTTGGGTGGTGGGGGACTATTGTCTCTCACTTGTAGAGTTAATTATTAAACCACATTTAATGGATCCAGGTCACCCATACATTTTTTTCAATATGTGCACAGGGCTAAAGAAAAAAAATCTCGATATGATAAGAGGGGGCCCAATTGCGAAATAGAAGCCTACTCAGCTCAACAAATATGTGAGCAACCAAGCACAGAGATTAGGTTAAAACAAACAGAATGGAGAGAGCAGGCAAAGCAAACAGACAAAGGTAGAGGAGAAATGGGTTTGGGAAATCCTCTCGGTGTATTGAGCCAATGCGTAATGCATCTGCTGCGTCAGAACATCTTTGCGGTGAGAACAAGGCAGTCGATTAAAGTTCAGGATGCCATGAAAGGTCACTCGAGGAACGAGACAAATTGTCAAAATACATGGGTGGGATTATCCTGTATAACCCGACGAATTCCACTCTCCCAAGACTCCTACATGAATAGGAATGAGTGGCTGAGTTTATTGAGGTGATCTGAGGATCACTAAGTAAATGGCAGATGTCGCAGTCCCGGCATGTTGTCTGATCCAATGAACCTGCCCGAATAAGAAAAAAAAATGGTGAAAACCTTTTTTAATCCCTTGTCGCAGTTCTGTCGAAAAAAAAAAATCAGCTCAGGCTGCCTATGTGAGCATCCTTCACTTCACTAAGTAAGGTTTTGGATGTTCTTTTAAATGTTATCCTTATTTTCAACGTGGTTGAAAAACAAAGGAATTGCAACTTTATCCAACACACACAGGAAGCTGTTCATTTTACATATCTTTTGCACTGTCACTGGAAAGCTGGCGCCTATTCCAGGTGACTTATGGCGAGAGAGGCATACCACTCTGCAACTGGGCCGCCATATATTTTGGCTTGTCATAACAGCGAAAACTGAGCTTATCCCATTTTCATTTTGTGCGAGAGATTTATCTTACATCAAGACTGCACATTCATTCAATGAAAAACTGTTTAACAGATATCATTTTGATTATCTTCGCAATACATTATCACAGTTGTGGAGGTGAATTGCTATCTTCAAAGTAGTTTTACCCCGGAATCCAAAGTTGATTAAGAATGCGAAATGGTGGTGTCATGTGGGGACCATTTCTAGGTCAGTCCATCTGCATAACTGTCACTGTTCTTGACATTAATTCAAGCCACAAATTGCAGTGGTGGCGAGGAAATAAAACCTAACAATCGAGGGACTGAAATGGCACCGCATTCTGTCTGGTCCTTGGCTAAAAAGAAGTCAGCAATAAATCGAGGCTGCGTGGTGACAAGCGATAGTTAATGAAAATAGTTCAAAGAAACAGCAGCATGGGGAAAAATGTCTGAAATGTTAAAAATGTTTGTTTCAAGAGCTGAGTATATTTGACTACTTCTAGGAGTTGGCTGAGTTTTATCTCCTGTTTTAATTTTTTAGTTTGACTTTCAATTCCATTTTTTTTTTTTTTGTTCACGGGCATTAGGGAGTCCATGCTGTTAGTCACTTCCGACTGGATGATAGCTCTTTGCTACTGTAATTCACTGTTGGCCCTCCAGGTAGAAGGTGAATGATGCTAGGAAATTGGCAAAATCACACTTGGAGCTAATGACATGAGTCTGCCTCTTGTCAGCTGGGATAAACTCCAGCTCCCTGGGAGCCTAAAAATGATAAACAATATAAAAAAAATGGATGGATGCCAGGCTTGAAATTACTTTTTTTTTTTTTTTTTTTTTTGAGGAGCAGTAATGTTAAAAAATGATTAAATTTAAGTTGCAAACTTGTAATTCTGAGGAGCAATTTTTTTTTTTGCAGGTTAGTCTCATGAAACTGAAGCAAGGCTTTCATTTAACAATGAATATATGACAATATAACAGGGAAGGGGACTGTAAGGCTGCAGCTATCAAATATTTTAGTATTCCATAATGAAGTATTCCAATGAAATGTGTTTTTCTTTGGCTGAATCGAAACGAGATAATGAGACATTACACGATTTTTTTTTACAGAAAATGTATAATTTCTTAAATTCCCATTATGCATAGCAGCAAAATATACTTCTTTTCTAGAAACATTTTCAGTGGAGCAATTTCAAACGCCAGCATGCATTTCACTTTATATAGCATTTTGGCAAGTATTATTAATTGCGGCTGTCACAGTTTTTGTAACATTTTCATCGCTCCTGCTTGATAATCCGATTGTCCTGGAGCCCCAAACTTTTCCCCATCGGCCTCCTTTGCGTTTGATCCCTTACACCAGGTGGCCCATCGGTTTAACCGTTGTGTTTGCGAAACAATCACAGATGATGCTCATCCATTTGTGTACGAGCATGAAAATAGGATCAGTTATGGCACTAGGTATGTTAATCACAAGCTTATATGCAAATAAGGTTCAAACATAGTTCACCCAGCAACATTGTTATGCACCTGATAAATCAAAGACAGTTTAGCGCCAAATGCTCTGAGTCTTTAATTCCTGGATGTGAAAGAGGAGAGCCCAGATGCTTTCCTTAAAATCCACTGCAATAATTAACTTTAAACACCATTAGTTAATAATAACTGCAATTGTGTTTTTTTTTACGTTACCATGTAATTATGATCACATCTTAGTCTCTAACTGCATGACTGTGCCCAGATGTGCAAATGAAGGTCCGTCGGGGTATCGATGAGGAAGAACTTTGCTTGTCCACACAGAGTCCTCAACTTAATGTGACCAACTCTTTTTTTTTTTTAACTTTACGAAAAGTCCATCCAACTATGCATTCATCCTTTCAACCAATGGGAATGGACATGCACATAAAATACCTTGGCAAGACTTTACAGACTTAAAAAAAAAGATCAGAAGTAGTCATACCCAAAGAAGACTTAATGCCTTCTCACTGGGTCTCATTTCGTCTTATTTTTTTCATGCCATGTGTCATAAATGATCTTTTGGCCACTATTCCCCAAGATGTGTAATTTCAACTGGAAAGAGCGAAGGTGTTCGATGCGAGGGGGGGAATGAAGGGGATTTGGTGGTGGAAAAAAAAAGAGAACAACTAAGGCAGATGGGACTTTGGGGGAGAAGAGGCACCTTTGACCAGCTGGCAGTTGTCTGCAAGGCAGGCAGTGTGTAGCGATGAAATGTATCAGCACGAATCACAGTCGCAACCGAGCAATCGCTCTGACATCTACAACATTGTATGCATATTTATGTGTTGGTCACAAGGCAGGGCTTTGATTTGATGTCCACTTCCTACGTCTCCCTGTGAATTATTTGTGTGTTGGGTGACTCAATAGCCACATGATTGCAGAAGTAATGTATATCAAATATGTGATGGTGGGTCATTGTCAACAACATTGGAAGGATTTAATCTGAAAAATTGTCAGATGATTACGGTTCCAAATGTTTCTCAGATTATACAGGTTTGTGTCGTATTTTAATCCGAGACGCGTTGAATTTGTCAAGAGTTTGATCAACAAGGTCCAAACGAAACTGTTAACCTGCTTATGTCAATTTAAAGATTTGAAATACAATAGCAATGAATTTGCCTTTGCAAATAAATTACAGCGTTGACTGCGTATTATGGAGCCGTCTGAATGTAGCCAACTACTTGTTTTGGTTTTGGTCAAATTAAAGCTTGAGGGGGTTTTTCTTCTTCTTCTTTCTCTTCTCAAACCGCAACAGGTTAATGGAAATCGCTTTGCTGAAATAGTTTTTCATACTGCCAAAAACTAGCTAGTTACATCCTCCATGCGTTAACAAAACAATAAGCTATTTAAATATTTATGTATTTATTTTTAAATCAAAGTTAATTACTTCGGGCAGTGTACCCCCGTGTGAGCAATTGCGCACTGCTCTCACCATCTAAGCGCACACGATGATGCTGGCGTGCACCACATGCACAAATTTCGATACTTATTTCATCTTTTGGACCCCCAGTTTAATCTCCAAACAGGTCGTCACACCATTCGCACTTCCCATACAATAATTTGAAGCACACATTGACACACATTAACTCACATTCACTAAAACATCAGAATATGGGCATTTTTGTTTGTTTCAGAAGTCCTGTGACAAGAAATTTTTGTGCTTTATTAAATGACAACTTTTTCATTATTCAGGAGTGGGCAATGTGTGACCGTATAGACACAAATTGTACTGAGAATTGATTAATTATGCTTAAAATGAATATGTGCGCAAAATAACAGTTACAAACAAGGACTGATTTTATTTGTCACAAATCTCTATTCGCCGATTTGTTCTACTTTGATATATAGATTGTTTGATTTTTTTTATTTTTTTTAAACATATCGACGTGACGTAACTAGTTATGATCTCAGGTGTTGGATATGATATGTGGTACAGATATGGATAGGTATGAACCAGGTTTGGCTGCCGTGTGCATGTCTCAGGTTGCTCACCGTGTTCCGATGGATGCTCAAGGAGTTTGTGTGAATGCTCAGACGCGAGGAAAATTAGAGGGAACATTGACTCCAGGGCATTCTCAGAAAAGGTTCACAGCTGTGTACTTTTTTTTTGGCTGTGCAGATATCCTCCTTTTGACTTAATTTTGTCATAGTTGTATTATGAAGATAAATGTGATTTATAGTCTGAAAAATATGTGATATTGAAGTGACCAATGGAAGAGCATAAAAGAACAAAAGATATTTTTTTCAGATAAGGGAACTGATTTTCACGTTCATCAGTTGTATGTTATCGTCAACTTTTATTGGGGTCAATTGGGGCAGTAACCCCCAAGAATTTGCACCACCGGTGGAAATAAAGCTCTCTTGTGTGGCTGGTGTCACCCACTTCATAATTGTGTCACACATTCGGACTGGAGTACGAACAGTACAACCCTGTAACTTGCAAATTTTATAACCAGCTTTTCAGACACACGTCTGGATAACTTTGCAGCCTTGGTGGAGGTCTTTGCTTTAATGAATGTGATACTAGCCTTTCATTTGTAATGGTCTTGTCTTTCCAGCGGAGCAGTTTTTGTGCCATACTGAGGCCATAGCAGACATTGTGATCCTCGTAGACGGCTCGTGGAGTATTGGTCGTCTCAACTTCCGGCTGGTCCGCATGTTCCTGGAAAACCTAGTCAACGCCTTTGATGTTGGCATCGATAAGACCAGGATAGGTACTTCAACCATCACCTTTCCATTTTGAAACTCGTGTAGGTTGTAAAAATGTCTTCATTTCCTGTGCATTTGCGCCATCAAAGTTTCGGTGTGATTGTAGGTCTGGCTCAGTACAGTGGTGATCCCAGGATGGAGTGGCACCTCAATGCTTTCACTACCAAAGAAGCTGTAATTGATGCTGTCAAGAACCTTCCCTACAAAGGAGGAAACACTCTCACAGGTGCCTTTTTGTTATTGGCATCTTTAATTTATCCATTTCACTCAACTCATTGTCCCTTCGGTTGGTCTTGTATTGCTCTCATTGATAGATTATATAAATCGTAACTCTACAATTTTTTATACCTCCACGCCTGCTCTGTGTTTTTTTTTTTGTATCTTTGTCTATCCCCAGGGCTTGCACTGTCCTATATCTTAGAGAATTGTTTCAAGCCTGAGTCTGGTGCCCGCATTGGTGTACCTAAGATCGGGATCCTCATTACTGATGGGAAGTCTCAGGATGACGTTATACCGCCTGCAGAAAGCCTGCAAAAAGCTGGCGTTGAGCTGTTTGCAATTGGTGAGATCGGGCACACACCGAGATGACAGCAGTTGTGAATTATCACGTTATAGCCCCATTGCAAGTGCCCACAGTTGGAATAGACTAAAATAATTCCCTCTTCTTTGCAGGTGTAAAGAATGCTGATGAGAACGAGCTGCGCTCCATCGCCTCAGAGCCAGATGACTCTCACGTATATAATGTTGCTGACTTTAATGTTATGAGCTCCATTGTAGAAGGACTGACTAGAACGGTGTGTGAGCAAGTGGAGCAGCAAGACAAGGACATTAAGGAGCGTAAGTGGACAATGACACACTAAGTAAATCGCGGGCTAAGTGACTGGAAGGACTACGTGGACCTTGGCGTACTAGTGCAATGTGCAACCAATAGAAATAAAGGTGCATCTAAATAAATTCGAATATCATAGGAAGAATATAAAAGTACCATTATCATGAATTAAACACTCAGAAGACCAGGACTGCGAAATTTGGATATAATAAATAATGTATTAAATTTTGCATTTTCACTAGCTGTAAGGTAAATTCCTCTGAATTATGAAAAAAAAAAAAAAATTCCCGAAATGCTTCACTCTGTTTGTACAGAAAATATATAAAGTGCACCTGTGTTCGGCACCTCTGTGTAAAATGTTCACCTATTCAAGTCACCTAATCAAAGATGTTTTTTCTGCAATATTTTGAAAAATAATTTCATGTTTTTTTTTTTTTTTTAATCCTACTTTTTTTGTGTGTGGAAAACGGTGGTTTTTACCAGTTTTTTTTTTTTTTTTTTTTTTTTTTTTTTAAAGATTTTTTTTTTTTGGGGTTACATTTTTTTCCCTTCCATGCATTTAGAATGTGTGTCAATTGTACGCGGATTTTTGCTATTCTCGGGCTGCTCTGGTCCCTATCACCGCTGTAATGCAGTTTACTGTATGAGTTTCACTATTCGACTCCTTATTCAACATTTTTGCACAATAGCCTCTATCTTATCTTGGGAATTTCTTGCAAGTGTATCACTATGATGGAGGTCTCGCGTTAAATTAACATAGTTAATATTGACAAAAAAAGTATTTGACCTTCAAAAAGATATTTATAGTCAAATTAATATTATATAGTATTTACCATTTTGTTAAGTTAGGACCTCATCCTTATTGCCGTCCATATAAAAATGAACATAAATCAAATCGACCCTAATATGTCTTAATGAGTCCAAACTTACTTATTATAAACATTAAGTCTAAACCAGCAGCAATAATAGGAAAATTAAAATCTAATATCTGTTCGTATAGGGATGGATATATGATGTATTCTGCCTCTGATCTCAGTGCATCCAATTTTTTACTTATTTTTTCACCTTTCAGAACAGCCACCAGAACGAATTGGCCCACCGTCAGTGTTGGTGACATCAGAGGTCACTGCCAGGAGCTTTCGAGTTACATGGCGCCACTCCCCTGGAAGTGTAGCGAAATACAGAGTGGTTTATTTCCCTGTTCAGGGAGGACAACCACAGGAGGTAAAGGCCTTATATCATTTCTGGAGATTTTTCTTCATCAGAAAAATCAGAGTCCGGAATTTAATTTGGTTTTCACTGTGAATATACAGCCCAAACAATTATTAAATCAATCACATTTCATTTGTAGCCCTCAATAGTCTGTGCCTTAATTCGGCATCTTACCACACCATGGCTGATTAATCTATAATTCCAACTTTATTTTGTTCTTGCATAAGTGTGCCCTCGTGGTCAAAGCAAGGTCCAGAACAGACACAATCCAAAACGAAGAATCTTCACAAATAAGTGAAAACTTCTAAAGGGCGGGAGCAAGTTTGAATTCCTTTTGTACTTTAAAGTAAACTTTTGTTCATATTGTTTATCAACTCCAAACCAAAAATATAACAGCGCATGCTTTAGAGCCAGGAGGAAAGTGTTCTTCATTCTTAAAGTATGAAGGGGCAGTGGATGGAGCTCATGGACTGATCGTTTGACATTCCCGTCATCTTCCAAAAAGACACGTGACCAAATTAGTCCAAATAAAGCCACATTAGGAATAATTCTGCTCTTGAGTTTGAACCGTTTTTACTTATGCTTTGACTTACTTGCCACCAGTTCTTAATTCTGCAAGTGAGGAGACGTTTCCAGAAGAACCTGAATCGTAGCATACTTTTCAAATTGCCATTCAGGTCAAAGTGGCGAAAACGTATTCCATGACCTGCATCCCAATGACAAAATCCTTTCCTTACTGTTGTCCTTTTCTCCTCTTTTCTGTTCATGTTCACATCACTCTGTTCTGTTATATTTTCATTGTACTAACATTCATTTTGCCACTTTTTTCCCCTCAAACATCTGCTCCCCAATCTCATCTGTTTTTTCTCGCACCCCTTCCACGCACCCCAGGCTGTTGTCGACGGCCGTGACACCTCTGTGGTGTTGCAGCATCTCAACTCGCAGACCGAATACCAGCTGTCTGTGTTTGCTGTGAATGAAGATGAAGCCAGCGAACCACTAAGAGGATATGAAATAACTCGTAAGTGTTTATGCACACATCTGCTTTTGAGGCAGTCACATACAAACATGTAACATTACAAGTTTAGCAGCGTAATAAACCGTTAAAATGTCTCGGTGACCGAGCCAATCGCAAATGATTATCCCCTTTAATTTAAGAGGACAAAACCACATGTATACACTTCTCTTGAAAGTTCGTAAATAGTTTATCAAAAACATATTTAAAGGCACAATCGTTCTTAAAAAAAAATAGGAAAACTTTTTCTTCATAAGTTTACTTGCTTTTGTGCTTCTATCGTTAAAGACACACAGTCGGGGTGCGTGCGTGCGCGTGTGTGTGTGTGTGTGTCCAGGATGTATAACAAATGTCTTTTTATTAAATCTCTCTAACAAAAGAGTCCTTTTTGCTATTCATACAGTCCATATTATGCAGAGCAGACATCCAGTAATAAAGATTTAAAAGTAAGCCAAGGAAATAATACATGATTATGTTTTCAATACACTTCCATGCTGTTTTTGATGACACCCATTATATGGAGGTCATTTTTTTTTTTTGTGCGTCATTAAAATTGATTCACGACTCTATTAGTGCAAAAATAAAGTTGTTTAGTTGCAACTAAGGCCTACACCAAAGATGAGATTTTTAACATTTGGACAGTATTCCGCTTCTGACTGTTTTTCGCTGTGTGCGGTCTTGTGCATATGCAGTGGCTCTTCCCACAGTGACAGGCCTCCAGCTGTTCGATGTGACTCACAACAGCATAAAAGCATGTTGGGACAATGTGAAGGGAGCATCAGGCTACATGGTGCTTTATGCGCCGCTCACTGATGATGGAGACTTAGCAGAGAAGGAGGTAATGTTTAAGACACATGTGAAGCAAACATACTTTTTGTTGTTTTTGATTCCTTTCTAAAATGAATTACTGACTACAAACAGAACATTGTTTTTTTTTTTTTTTTAATTTTTATTATTTTTGACGTTTTGTCTGCAGGTCAAAGTGTCAGATGCAGTGAACGAGCTGGAGCTCGATGGGCTGATCCCCCACACAGAGTATTCAATCACAGTTTATGCGATGTTTGGAGAAGAGGCCAGCGAACCCATTACAAACCAGGAAACGACTTGTAAGTGTTGCATCGCCACACACTGTAAATTTAATTTACATTCCAGAGAATATATTGCAAGTACTGTAGCACAAAAATGGCGACTATACTGTGTGTTCTCTCGTCAAACTCTACATCATGATGAATATAAACATATATATCAGCACAGCTCTGTTCCGCTACAAATTACATCCATAACAGAATGGTTCATGTCTCATTGCGGACAAAGCTGACTTTATTTTCTTTCTAGCGACATATATTTTGCGATCTTGTTGGAGCTCATTAGATTGTGCAGGTCGACTGTACTGTTTCTCTCTCTGTGCTCAGTGCCCCTTAGTGCGCCCAGTAACCTCCAGTTCTCTGACATCACCCACAAGTCGGCACACATCAGCTGGGAGCCCGCGGCCAGTGGAGTGACTGGTTATCGTGTCACGTGGGTCAAGAAAAATGGGCGGGTCACTGAGGAGGTGTGTGGATGAAATATGTTTTTATGTTGTATGCTTGCAAATATTGTTTTTCAAATATAAGAAAATTCAAACAATAATGGTACAAATACTGTGAATGCATTTCAATAGTGGTAGGAAATATATTTGGAAGCAGCACATCCCTTCTTGTTCTTGACAAAATCACCCAATATGCAAGCAGATGTGGTTGCTGAAATGTAATCAGATTGTGTGTCTTTCAGATGGAAGTTGGGCCCGTGAGCTCTTACGACCTCAGAGGACTGACATCTCTGATGGAGTACTCGGTGGCTCTATTTGCTCTGTATGATGAAGGCCAATCAGAGCCGCTCACCGATGGATTCACGACTAGTAAGTCCCTTTTGATGATACTGAGGAATGGCTTTTAGATAGTTGTGTGGATTTGTTTTACGATTGCTGTTTCAGCCTAACACTAATTGAATTGTATCAAATCCCATGCCAGCTTCTGGATATTTTTTTTCTTCATACAATACAATACAATACAACTTTATTCATACAGCGCATTTCACAACAGCACTTTCCATATGGTGCAATATAAATTAGCAGAAAATTCAAATAGAAATTAAAACACATTTACAGTAGATACAGAAGAACAGCAAAACAGCGACAGTCTCATGTTGAGACAAATGCTAAAGAATAAAAATGTGTTTTAAAAATGGTCAGAGAGGGGGCATGCCGAACATTCAATCATCCTTGGAATAGCGACGCGGAAGTAGAAATATTTTGGGGAAATGAGGCGAGGCTTTTCGATCTCATTATATGGAAACGCCCACTAAAAATGACGTCACTGCAAAGTAAATGAAGTTTCTGCGTGGCTGAATTACCGCTACTACTTTTCTTTTTAATTTATATCACATATTGGGATCATATTGCTTTGTGCCAGTACCAGCAACAATTTACCTGAAGAAGTAAATAAATGCTCACCTAACTTGGTCTTCTAAATTGATTGTATTTCATTCTACAAAGCACTCTCTACTGATGGCAATTTATTCCTACTTTCCATGAAAGGATGTATCAATACCGTTCAAAGGTGAGACATTTTTCTCACAGCGCCAAACAGTGCGGAATTTTATTGCACCTACTGCTCCCTCTGCTACATTGGCAGCATGCCCACCTCATTTACACCTCCGCATAATAGCTCAGGCCCATTAAAAGGTCATTTCCCTGTCCCTGACTATTCAATCATACTAACAGTTATTGATTGGTCGGAATATCCCTTTAAGCAACAAGCGACAAGGCGTCGATGCTGAGTCAGTGGAAAAGAAATAGAGCTTTGGCAAGAACATACCGGTCTCCTCAGTTGAGAACAAAGTGGGTTTTTTTTAGTCACTTGATTTAATGAAGCAAAGGCCATGTTTTTCTTTTTTTTTTTTTTTTTTTTAAATGCCCATACATGCATTTTATCGAGTCAATATTTATTTTCCTTATAGTACAACTTGCTACCATTGACAATTTTGACAGCTCCCTACTTGACATATAGACGAACAAAATAAACATTATGCTTTCAACGCAACTTTATCTCACAGCTCCAGTTCCAGGTCCGCTACATCTCCGTTCCAGCGATGTCACTCCAGATGGCTTCCGGGTTAGCTGGGATCACTCGGCAGATGACATCATCGTCTATAGACTCTCCTGGGCACCACTCACAGGTGGCGACACAAAGGAGGTACGGTATCAGTAATGAGCACTTGCTACATGGCTGCCGCAGCAGTAGAGGTTGACATAGAAGGGTTCATGCTCATACCAATGAAGGCATTTTAAAAAGCCACCATTTTGTCCTCTCTTCTCATCTATTTTAAAAATATTACATGAGTGAACATTTAATTAAAAGCCAAACGTTGTTATCCTTCTGGGTGCCACTATTGTTCAATACGACAGCAGTCTACTTATGGCTGTGTGTGCTCTGATAAAGTGGCGCGTGTGCTGCTTGCACCTAACTGCTTCACTAGAGCTGGTAAAACCCCAGACATGACTGAGTATAAATAAAGGCTGAATGGAGCAAGAAATGAATGGCTCGGGTGTTTTATAACACTGATCTAGACCTTGGAGACAACTGTGAGGAGGCGATAGAGCTCTCTTGTGTCTTTAAAGTCTGTATGTGTGTGTGTGCGTGTGTGTGCGCGCGTGGGTGGGGGTGTCTGCTTGTGTGTGTGTGCACTCTTGGTGAGAGTGATCAGTGCTGGAAATAACAATCTTGGGAGTTGGAGAGGTAGGTTGCATGCGGGGCTCGTGAGCACTTGCTTACCCACTCAGCAAACATGTACCAGCAGTCAGGGGCGTAGTTGAAAGGAGGCGCAGGGAGGCTTTCACCAGATGGGGGAATCCCCCCCCCCCTCACACACACACACACTGACAGGCGTATCAAATTTCCTGTGGCCGATTCCAATATTTCACATAAAAACATAACGATAGCCAATGAATCTGTCAATTATGTACAAAATATTATATATAATAAATAATAGGGATGTGTGATACCACTCACTTTTTTTATACCAAAATAAAATTCAAAAAATCAAAATAAGAATATATTAAATGGATTTAGGATAAATAAATAATAAAATATAGCCATTGAGAGGAACAATACCACTCATATTACAATTTACAATATAATAAAAAAAAATGACAATGGGTGAGAATACACACGAGTAAGTAAAAGTGCAATTTTGCCAGTACTTTGGGTATTGGGCATTTGATTATCTGAATAGTTGTGCTTTACTGCCATTGCGGTATATTCAACCATAGTTTAACAGTTTGCTTTTTTAATTGTTTGGCCACTGTGGAGATGAGCAGTTACATGCAAAACAATGAGCATTTGTTCCTAAATTGCTTTGCTCCTGAATAATTTGTACCCATCACTTGTGACACGATGGCTCTACCCCTACCAACAGCTATTTAATATTACAAAGCAACACAATTTGACTGGCACTCCAACGGAAGACCATTCAGACCTATTATAAACTGATTTATAAGATGAATACTTTATGTATGAGAGTCATATGATGAAATGTATTCATTTGTACTTGTTTTATTTATTTGCACCCAAATACATCTTTTGAATCTTTTGTTATTGTGTTCTGCCACCAAAACTCCTTTCTTTAATTTGGCATATGCCCCTGAGGCTTATGCATAAAACAAAGTTACCATAAATAGATAAATAGAAATATGCCTCACAAACACAGGAAGATTAAATCATGAAAGATACACTGCGGTCTGGTTGTCGAATTACTTCTAATTTGAGAGTTATTCGGCATGTAAGTTTCACCTTGGAGTTTTATTTGTTTTTGTCTCAAACAAATTACAGATGTTGTTTGGACTTCTGCCGCTCCAGCTGGCAGTCACTGCACATGTTTGAATTACTGTCACATTATTCGCAGAGCATAGGGAACGGGTTGGCCCACAAATCAGCATATGTATCAGTTCATTGAAATACATTGGGGGGGGGAGAAAATATTACCCCGCCAAAATTGTTTTAAAAAAATTCTGATAAATTCCCAATACTTAAAATTCAATTAAAAATAATGGGAAAAATTAAAACAACTTGCTAATAGATGAATCTGCAGGTGACGAGCATAGTTTTTAACCCGGATTTAAAAGCATTTATTTTTGGGGCTGACGTCACCTCTGTTGGCAGCTGATTCAAGTTGCGTGTTGCATAACAGCTAAATGTTTGCTTTGAAACCTTGGCTCCCCTAATTGAGTCTTACGACCTTAGAGCTGTACTGGTTTTAAATTCAGTTAGCATTTAAAGTATTATGGACTTAACCCATTCAGATTTATAGACCAGTCGTAGAATTTTAAAATCTTTTCTATTGCTAACTGGCAGCCAGTGCAACGCCTTGAGGACTGGACTAATATGTTCTGATCGATGTGTTTGGATCGGAGCCCAAGATGCAGTTACCTGAGTGAGCTGCTGTTGTTTTAGCTCTTTTGTCAAAGTCCCCGGAGAAGACTTTTACAAAAATCAAGTCTACTGGAGATGAAAGCATGGATAAGCTTCTCCTGCTCTCCTTGTTTTTTAGCTGTCATTTCAGCTAATACATATCAATTTCATTTCAGACACATAATGGTGAAGGAATTTTGGCATTAAAAATATAAAAAAATATCACTTCGGAATTCAAATGATAACAACGACCAATTTATCAAATACTCATAGTAATAAAATATTTTTTATTTCTTATAATGAAATACAATGAGGTATACCTTTCCTGTTTCCATTTGTGTTTTGCAATGACCCATTTGACCATCATTTCTCTTTGTTTACTTAGGTTCCCTTATTTTAGTTTCTATTGCCCCCGCACGACGAATTAATGACCTTGGATTTAGAAGTCTGGCATTGAATTCAGAGAATAAATACTTCTGCCAGATTACTGGTCTGTTGCCACAAATCTATTATTAAATTTTGACTTGTTACGAGTCCCTGCTCTCTTTGACTACTACTATAGAGGAAGTGTGGACAAGACATTTTAAAATCTGGAAAATACATAAACAGTGAAACATTCTTGAGTTGGATCATATGTAAGTCTAGGCATGCATTTTTGCGAGAATGGAATATAAAATGTGCGTTTTTCCTTTTTAGGTGGTCCTGAGTGGAAGCGATAACCGATACACTTTGACAGATCTCAGGCCTTCCACAGCATACGAAGTTATGGTGATGGCAGTCTTCAAAGACCAGTCAGAGAGCGACGCTGTTTCTGTCACAGAGACCACTTGTAAGACATATTTCACAAGCACCAGCGATTCCTGTTACTAACTGAAGAACTTGACCTTGACACATGTAATCAATACAATAGAATTTGTCCAATTGCTTACTCTCACGCTGCACTTTGCTCTCAGGGCGGTACAATGCCAATCAGCTCAAACATATGTCGCATCATCAAAAAAAAAAAAAAAAAAAATTCTGTATTCAGACTCTCACTCCACATGTGACTAATTGCATTGACTTGTTTGTCCTTGTTTATCTCAGAGGAGAAAATCTATTTTCCCCATCAATGATTTGTATGTATCTATCTAATTACCTGAGCTATTGATATAGAGAGTTGCTGGGTTTCCTCTAATTATGTGATTGATGCTCTCTGTATTTCCCCAGTGGCCAAGACAACAACGATCGCCACCACAACCTCTGGTAAGAAGAGCGCAAATAGACTGCAGAAAGAGTAAAAATGTCCGTGATGAAATATAGCGAAACATGACACTCATTACCACACCTCGTTTAACATCTGTCAGATGTCCAAATTGTCACACAGTCAGACACATTGTACATTTATTATACTGTAGTGGGACCCAACTTCCATCATGCACATTTGATGTATTTTGCCCCAAAGAAAAAAAAAGAAAAAAAATTAAATTGAGGATCAGTGATGTTAAAACATAAATTGTTTCTGTAAGCGTAACGCATTTCATCTCAACGAAAAGAAGTCTACACTCAAACGGTCATTGCTTTTATTGAGCCTCAATGGAGAGCCTTGCTGAGTTTTAATTATGGTTCAAGCCAGAGTACATTTACAACGTCTTAAGTCACCAAATCTCAGTGCACACTACTAGTATTCCACACATCGAGTGAGTTCCGGGAGAATTTCGAACGGTTTCGAGTCTCATGCTCTGTCTTTGTGTGATCAAATCAAATCCGCAACACAGACAAGCAAGTTACGGTTGTGTTACTGAATTGGATTCACCCAGCAACTGTGGTTCAAACTAATTATTTCAAGGGTGACCCAGAGGCGATCTGGATTGTTTTTGTGTCGTGTGTGTTAAAGCCTTTTCCCAAGTCAAAGCTTTAAAAATTCAAAACAAAACGTAATATAGCTTAAGGCTTGCTTGGAATTTTAAAAAGTGAACATCTATATTCCAAGGCTTTTATTTAACAGTTTCTTCATGGAAGTAGCTTTACAGATTTTAGCAATTCAAGCTTGATTTATGTGCACAAACATTTTAAAGGTGCTATCAAGACCATTGGCAAAAAAACAACAATAAAAAACCGTTTGTGGAACACACTCCCATTACAACTGTCTTGTAATGTCTCTGACATTTTAAATCTGTCCAATCCATTGCTGACAGCAGCACATTTAAACCTGCTACCAGTTTTCAGAGACATTTTGATGGATAAATCTGACCGTTGAATACTTTGTGCCGATGCTGCCATTGCACAGCCCCCCGCCAAGCGGTGAGGAATCTTAAACTGAGTGACGAGACCATGCAGAGTCTCAAGGCATCATGGGAGCTGGACGACCCCCGCGTGGAGCGCTTCAGGCTGTCCTACACCAGCATGGGGGCCGATCACAAAGTGGAGACGGTGAGTTTATTAAAGGGGAAGTTAGGTCAAATCATTTATTTACAATAATTTGTTCTATGCGCCCTCACATGTCTTATCACAGTAGTATGATTAATATTGCATTTGTGGAATTGAATTAAGCAGAAAAATCCACCCGTCTTTATCTATCTCAGTGGGCTGCCTATTCGGCTTGTACTGTCACTTACTGATAGCACAGACTATATGGGATAAACTCATTTCCAATTTAGTTCAGAGGGTCTGATTGATATTTATGCTTCCCATTTATTATTAAGAAATCATTAATGCAGTCACTATCTTCACATAAATGACTATCATACATTTCTAAAAGATATGTAATAAAAACTCGCTCCCAACCGATATTTGTAGCCCATGCAAATTCCAACATTTGGCAGAATAAAATTCTGATAATTAATGAATTGGCCGATTAATTATAAAAAATAGAAAGAAAATAAAAAGAAAAGAACTTTTTGTTTTTCTCCTTTATTACTGACAACAGTAAAGTTATGAATTATAGGCATTATATTTGATTCATTGACAGTACTTTGTTCTTTAATTAATTCATTTAACTTTTTAACAGAGAACACCACAGGCAAAAATTGGCCAATTTCGTTTGGGGGCGGGGGGTAGGGAGATATTTGAACATCATTAATTTTGTCTCATTTTGTAGTGTGTGTGCATGTTAGAACTAATTTGAATACATGGCAACTTTTTTTTTTGCAGATTTTTTTCTTCTTTTGCTATTTTCATGAAATCTGTTAGTCTCCAGTAATACCATTGGGTAAGGGTAATTTGAGCAAATTTGTGTTTTCAGAAGTGGTAGCCCCGTGAATGAATTACTAGCCAAGAAGGTTGGCGACCCCTGCCTTTAGCACTGTGACATAATAAGGAAGATTCAAAATGGCCGCCTCCTGAGATGGATTAAAACAGTTGGAATCATTATCTTAAATCATATTCCACAAATCCAATATAAATCAGAATACCATGTGTCAACTAGTGGGGGTCTATAGAAGATATTGTAAAGAAACTTTTTGACTTGACTTCCCCTTTCAGCTGTGTAAGCCCTTACCAAGTAAAACCCAATAATGTTGGTAGTGCGTATTCATGCTCTTAAAATTAATCAACTGCTGTCAAGTTTTTAAAATTTCAACATTTTGTTTTCAAACTCTCTTATGAATGTTAAAAAAGGACAGTCAACTTAAGATGAAGTAGAAAACCCGCACATATACATGAATGATTTTGGTAGAAATAAATAAATAAATGCAAAAAAATTACACATCTCTCGTTTTCTGTTCACATCATTTTGCGTTTCACACATCAAAAATTCTTGTGAGAACACGCTGGGGAGTTGTATACATTGATTTTACAAAAAAGTCGACAACATACTTTGTAGTGGTTGGTTCTGGTAATCACTCACTCCCATCAGAAAACCGATTACTACACATTTAGTGCCGGTCCACTTGGCCTCCCCAATCCCAGTTCGTTGATGCTCACCTTCCATCTCAACCAGCGACTCCCTTACCTCCCTTCCATCTGTTCCTCCTACCCAACTTTGCCTCCCTTTACTTTCATCCCTCTACCACTTTTTCCCCTTCTCGTTTTAATTTCCCGCTGTGGCGTCAGAGCCGCACAAGATGGAGAGGCCTGACCAAGCCAGAGGACATTCCATTATCCTTTCAGCAACCATTTACTTCAGCGGCTTCAGAGATGGGTCACAGCGGAGAGACGAACAAAAGAAACAATCAGGGTTGGATGAGGAAACAGTTGCTAAACAAAAGTGGGACAAGGGCTTAAGCCTGACCACAGCTTGGCACATAATTGTTCTTGTGTCTCTTTCGTAAATTTGAAGCGACTCAGAGCAGGCAAGCGTGATAGTCGTGTAGTGCTTCAAAGAGCTCACTTTTGTGAAGATGGCATGGGATCAATTCCCTCTCAATTGCCTATTCTTCATCAACCTGCTGTTGTCTTGCAACTGATCCATGGGGGAGTCAGCCTTTCATCCAAATCAGCTGTGATAAGGGCCGTCTCTTTCCGTGACCCTCAACTGAATAAGCAGTGCGAAATTGATAAATTGATTGGCAAGTGTGTCAGCAGCAGCAAATGTTCACAACATGAGCCAACAGTTAATTATTGTGTACAGATGTTATCATCACTAGATTTTCTCCTGGACAGTATTTTTAATTTTTTTAATTGAAAGCTTGAAGTACTTTTTCATGCATGTTTGGCATTGCAGATGAATGTAACAAAGAATGGTCTTGGGAAAATCAGTAGATGAGAAATCTGGAGGCTAGTGACTGTTGTTTTGTATGTTGAGATGGCATTTCATATTGCTTGGAAACGTTGCACCCCCCCCCCCCCCACGCGCGCAAACTGTGCTAGCTCAAAATAAATCAATTTTATTGTCGGGTGATCACCTTATTTTGTTGTCTTCTGACCACTACTCATGCTCGCACCTTCATCTAGGTTAGAAGACCCGCTTCAGATTGAGTTCTTGTCAAGTATTTATCCATGGCCTATACATATTTGGCAAAGATACTTTACCTTCAGTAAATGAATAATCCTTTTCTGACAAATTTAGCTCAATTAAAAATTTCCCTGCGGCCCATTTCATGATCTCTTGTGATACGGGTCACAAGTCTCGGCCACGTGTCTCTATCTTCACTGCTTTTATGGAGCCAATTTTGAATCCAAGTCTCCCTATTTTTGTGGGCTTGTGACCCGTAAAAAGTTGGACTGGCACAGTTAATTTCCGGTCCGCCATAGTGTTTTGAAAATGGCTCATCAAATTTCTACGGCGAATGCAGATCTTGATGAAACGCTCCAGAACGATCGACCTTAAAGTTAGCCTTGAGAGGACTTTTTTTTTTTTTTTTTTTATATTACCTGCCACTGACTGTTTCGAAGAGTCATCATCACTCAATATGAGTCTTGATTCATATTCACATCTCAACCACACACCACGGTGATCAGGTTACTTTTGTACGATATATAACTCGGCCCTTTGGTGAGGCTGAATTCTTAGGCAACCAATTTATTTGCTGGGAACAAGCACATTCAAATGCTGAAAGAGAAGTAACTTCAACACTAATACCCCACTTTAATTGCTCCATCTCACTCTTGGCCTCATGTGACTTTATTGACTGAGCTGAAGTGAGCAGAATTGCTGAACAGTTGTGCTTTAAATCCCTTAAGTTACACATAGCATTCTGCCATCTGTCACCAAATGAGCCTTGCCCCCCGTTCCCCCTCCCCTCCTGCACCCACACCCACGCACTAAATGCGTTTATTTCATCCCAAGAATGCCCTTACGGTACGTTTAGTGTTGTGTTTGAGCTTTGCAATTGGTCTGTATGTCACTTTTACTTTCCCTTAGGAGTAGAATGTGAACCTTGCCTCCTATTATACCGTGATTAAATGTGTGTGCATGCATTTGTGTGTGTGTGTGTGTGTGTGTTTAGGTGTTAGTTCGTGGTAGTCAGAAAATTATCTTGCTTGAGTCCTTGCTTCCTGACACGCAGTACAGAGCAACTGTCACGCCAGTGTACACCGATGGGGTCGATGGCATCAGTGTGTCCACGCAGGGGACTACATGTAAGTCTCACACGCACGCACATAACTTTTATGTCAACACGTTTCTTAGATGAGCAAGGAACATTATTTTCTTTTCCACCGACGTGCATGACATAAAATTCAAATGAAGCGAATGACAAACACTAATGACTTCTTAATTGTCTTAATGAGGACCATTCATAATTACAGCAGTTCTTTTCATCACGAGGCGCTGCTCAATTCCTTATTGATTACCTCAACCATTCCCGTGAGAAATACTGATTGCCTCCTCGTTAGAAAGGGAGAAGGCATGCTGGAAATCATCGTATATGAGGGGTCTATAGCCGGCCTTATTGCAAATAAAAACCTCTGTGCCTACAAGTTGCGTAGTAATAAATCAGACTTCAGACACGCATGTACGATGCGCATGACGAGATCATCTATTTTCTGCTGTCTTTTCACATCAATTATTCAGGAAATAAACATATTAAAGCAACCCTAGAATCCCAGCAAAACATTTTTTTGCCATATCTTTCGCTACATTTGCAATTTAAAACATGAATTCAATGTTTCACCGAAGTCATAACGACAAACCAGCCGTGCCTAATATTCATATTGTCGCCTCATAAATGAGGAACATCAATTATTGATGATGTGAAGCCACACTCACTCAGCCACAACCTCATTTTTGTTGCTGGAGATTCAAAGTACTTCTCGACATGTGCAATATTCCAAACACTGTTCACTGATATTTTCTTGCCATTTTCTTTTTCTTTTTTTTTTCATATAAATTACATTGTAATTGTCGGGAAACTCTGTTACTTAATATTTTTATTTGTACTCGCACTACGGGAATATTCCAAATGAACATTTTACTCCTACTGAGTCCATTAAAATTAAAACGAGGTTCTTCAGTAATCAGCCTGCTTCCAATCTATTATGTGTTCAATAATATTTCAAATGAGCTAGTTTGTTTTTCTTTGATTTATTTATTTATTTATTTTTGTTTTGTTTTTATTCCAGTGCCTCTCCTGTCTCCTGAAAACCTTCGTTCATCAGAAGAGTGGTACAACCGCTTCAGGGTCACCTGGGATCCGCCACAGTCTGCTCCAATTGGTTACAAGATCCTTTATCAGCCCGTCTATGGTAGGAAAATGCATTACAACAAATGTGCAAACCGAAAATGAATAAAACGACTCACATGCGAGCATAAAATAAAAACATTTTACAGGAAGAGAGCACACCATTTTGGTTTCCATTATTGATTAGTTTTATTTCATTCTTTGTAATATTCTTGCGTCTGTTTCAAAGAAATAAACGTCTGTTCATTTCCTTGAAACATTTTCAAGAGGCAACATTGACAGCTGTTGCTTATTGACCACTAATTGTTTGATGAGTCCACTACAGTCCATTACTGCTTGCTGTCATCTCAACACAACAACTGCTTCGCCCCAAACCAGGAATCCACTTTAGTGTGGTTTTAGGAATTAAAGGGTAAGGAACAGAAATAACTTTGCCAGAATATAAGGCTGGCCATGTGCACAGATTGGCTCTCTAGTTGGTTACGACACACAAGCAAAGCGTCTGCTTTTTATTAAGTCAGCGGTGTTTTACGACGATAATTGCTGCCCCTCCTTGTTATATTTTTCCCCAAAATTACTTCTGGTTTTGTTTTAATGTCGAGTTCTTCTTTAAAAACTAACTACTAAAACTAAAACTAAAACAAAAAACATGCTTCAAATACAATGTCTCAATTTATTAGAACTTCGCAAGTACTCCTGTCATCACTTATTTCATTGAACCACATCTCCAAATCAGTCAAAACATTTATTTTTGTGGCAAAGAAAATATTGTGTTATTCCATGTGTGTGCGGGTGCATGTTTGTCATTCGCAGTAACGGGGAGAGTTTTGGAGACGAGCGTGAGTGAAGACGTTAACTCGGTTCTCCTTATGAATCTGCAAAGTGGCACAGAGTACAGCGTACAAGTGACCGCCGTCTACCCTTCAGGACAAAGTGAACCACTGCTGGCGAACGCGAAGACGTGTGAGCCTGCACTCAGTTTTATTCAACAATGCTTGATATCTGATGGTATTCACGTTGAAAAAGAAAATTGTCCTCGGTGTTGTCGAGAGCAGCTGTGTGTGTTGCATGAAACTGAAATGGAATCCATCTTGCAGTAAGTTTGATGGAGCAAAAGGTTAATGATGACAGCGTGGTTAAAATGAGATCTTAAATTGAATTCCTGAGCTTTAATGGGACATTGCTGTCAGGTTAAGTCTTCCTTGCAGATTTGTGGGAAGGACAGTGTGACTGAGTGAGGACACAGAGGAAGCAATAACAGCAACGGTAGAAATGCAACATGCATATTAAAGGCACAGATTTCCTTGGAGACTCCTGCAACGGACCAACAGGACAATATTCATATATCCACGTCATACGGCAAAAGCATTCATTCATTCTCCGGAGCGCTTATCCTCAAGAACAATCTTTTCATATATAGATGGTTTCAGGGGGTGTACAAACCTAAAATGACTTGACGCCATTTTAAACATAGATTTCGATCAAGGGGGTTTTATATGAAAAGATACACACCAGGAAAACTACAAAGCTCCATTTGTTAATAATTTGTCCTCCAGGGACAATATTACAAAGCAAAAACGCAAAAGCAACAAATTGCTTACTTGTTGTCTTGTACGTCCAGAATGCTTTTTTCCTCACCACAGTTCGCAACTATAGGGATGAAAATTAAAATAAGATGATTTATTTTCATTTACAGTCTCTGGTAATTGCTGATGAAAGCATTGGCAATTAAAATTAACCGCAGCATAAATGGCCAAGAGTAATTAATTGAAAATTTTTCATTTAATTTTTTTCATTCAGTTGCGCTCCTATGATGTCGCACCCTGCGCCTGTTCCTTAATAAATTCCCATCGATGATGAGCGATAAATCCTACATGTTCTTCTGTTTCTTTGAAGTTCCCAAATGCTCTCCAAGGTAACGACAGAAATACATGAACGGAGATTTACCCTTCAATAATGCTATTTTTGATGCTGGTCTCCTTTTGTTCTTTTTTTCAATGCATATAGGATAATATGAAGCTCTCATTTGGGACTTTAACACTTCACGCTTCTTTTTATGCCACACTTTTTTGTATTACTTGAAACCAATGTCAGCTCACGCACTCTGCGGTGGCCCTTTTGGGTTTCGCGTTGGGCGGATTGCTCGTCAGTCATTAGCGTGACTCCCAAAAAACACCAGCAATTAAAACAATTAATCAAAGGTGTCAGAAAAGCTACAGGACTGATGAAAAAGATTATAAATTCGGGTTAGTTACTCCAGCATGGCCAGGAAGTGTCAGATGCTTGTGCGCAAGCGCACTGTCATGGTGAACCAGCCATGGGTTGTCCTACAGAACTCTCGCCTCTACTCATGGATTGGAAGAAGCAAAACACCGCATGAGCTAAACTTTGACTGTCTCGCTTTCTTTGGCATTCCACTGAAGGCTCCAATGTTTGATGCCAATAATGACCCCCTCAAGAAAGTGTTCTCTCATTGTTCTCATCATCACAAACTCTGAAATATATATATATTGCAAAGCAATTACATTTTTTTTATATGAAACCAATCAAGTTTGGAAATTTTTGTGACACACCTCCTATATTGCATCCATTGCAAGGAATTGAAAGCGATGCAATAAATACAAATTGACATGATTTAAAGTTGGTGCTTGTGGTGATTCACGGTAGCCTCCTTGTAAATGGTAGGAAACATGCACGCTTGCACCAATAACTCACACATACGAGCAAGTGGAAAAATAATTATTGGTGCCTTGGGTACCACTGGAGGGAATGAAAATGCTTCCTCATAATCCAGTTTTATGTCGTTTGCATTGAGATGCCTCTGCTTACTGTATAAAATGGTTTTCCCCACATATTCAAAGTCCTTGCAACATGTCCTCCATATCTCCAGTATGGTAGCATTGACACTTTTGGCCTGATTTCTTTTGCGTTTGCACCATCTTTTTATTTAGCCATGTCCTAGATTTAATTTCTCTAGTCTATTCAAAGCTGTCTTTCTACTCATATATTATTCCCCACTGCACAAGAGGGCTTTTGTTTAGTTTTTATTTTATATAATTGATCTCTTAGGGAAAGGTCTTGTTAGACTCTGAGAAAAGTGAGTGACTAATTGTAAAACTTCATGGAAAGGATGATGCTATTTTGACTCTAAAACCACTTGGCAAGGACATATATTTTTTCTCAAATCTGACTAAAATCTACAATGCATGGCATATGTCTCACAGATTGTGTGTGCGTTTGCTGTTGCATATTCCAAAAGCGAATCATTTTCTATAAGCACGGTTTATTTATTTTATTCTTTACTAAAAAGGAGCACCTGCCATATGCTTACTGCACTAAATATCAATTAGGTGGTATTGAAGCCAAGTTTATTTTTGACTGTCAGCAAATTTTGTTAACAAGGGGGGAAGGTGCAAGAAGAAATAAGTGTGGCTGGAAGTAGCTCCATGGAGAGTCGCTTACTTCCCGTGCTATTTAAGTTGTTTATGCGTTTTGCATCATGCTGCATCCTGCCTCGTTTAGGAAAAAAAAATCAATTTTATTTGTTACTAAATATAACTGAATTAATTGCTGCGACAGTACACGGCAACCAATGCACCAGACCACATTTCGACTATATGCTCCACTTATACTGACCGTTAAAAAAAAAAGGCACAAACGTGTCAGCATGAAATTATAAATTTGAACTCATCGAGCGCCTTATTGAGCTCACTCAACGTTACAATACCGTTCTGTAGTGTTACTTCCTACCTGTATGTCTGCACCACTTGATTTTCACACTGGCAAATCGATCTCCACATTAAAGGGAAAGTCAACCCCAAAATGTTCTTCATAATAATATGTTGCATTCACCACCATTAGTCTAAACACCGCATTTTGAATAGCAAAATCCGTCCATTTTTATTCATCTGAGGTGGTGGCCATTTTTTTCCTCGCTGTCAACTAAAAAATGACATCACTATTGCTCGGGGCTCAGGTAACGACCAATCACAGATAACTCGCTTTCTGCGATATGTTGATACCTGAGCCCTGTGCAACTGTGGTGTCTTTTTCAGTCAACAGCCGGTGACAAAATGGCCGCCATCTCAGATGGATAATAGTAGGTGCATTTTTCTGCTTAATCTGTATTCCACAAACACAATATTAATCAGAATATCACGTTTCGACTAGTGGCGTTGCGTAGAACACATTATTGTAAAGAAAATTTGGGGGTTGACTTCCGCTTTAAGGTGGTGGTTTATCAACCATAATGAAATTTCACTTGTAAAAAGATTCTAAATACTTTTGTGTGAATCAATACACACATCAAATTAAAGGAAAGTGGTTTTGTCAGCAAGCTCAAGTCAAATTGATGAAAACTTTTTTTTTTTTAACTCATTTAAAGAAGCCCCTGTGTTAAAATTCCTCAGTTAAGAAGTAAACCAAAACAAACCTCACATTCTAAAATATTATCTGGAATTGATTTGCCGATGACACGTGTGGGAGCACAATGTACAAAGGACATCGATTAGTCAGAGTCAATATTCAATCAACATTGCGTCTGTAATGTCTCACCGTCCTTCGCTTCCTTCCTTCTCCAGTGTTCCTGGGTGTCTCTGACTTGACAGTCTACCAGGTGCGGCACAACAGCTTGTGTGTGCAATGGCAGCCTCATCTCTACGCCAACTATTACAGAATCTCCATCCAGTCCACACTCAGTGAGTATGCGTACACTAGAGGATGAATTCCGTCTAGATGTGTTGTTCACGTTAAATCATCGGCAGGGCCCGTCGCTGTTTTTGAACAGTTTTAACACGTTTCACTGTATTTGTCCTACAGATGGGTCGACATTCTTGTTGAAGAGATTAACTGTAATGCTGAAGCATTTACACATTTGTGTTTAGGGTTTCTTTTATGTACGGAATTTAGTAAGATTTGCTTTAAACAGAGAGAAACCAGTCAGTAAACACTTCCATCTTATCTGTAACAAAAGCATATCGGATTTTTTATTTTTTTTTTTGGATCTAAGAAGGAATAGTATGTTTGTGTCTTTCCAATTCATTCCAAATTCTCATTCAGTGTCTCTGGCACAGAGTATGGCCTTTCCGAAGTCCCAAGAAAATTGGGAATAGATGAGGAAACAAATCAATACGGTGCTGCCATTTATTCATAGTTTGTTTGGTTACCTTACTCGAAAGTTGTATTTGTTCAAATGTCATATGCACCAGCAAGATATGTGAGGATCACAATCAATAATAACCTCAAAATATCATGCATCTAAAAGGGGGAATTCACTACAAATTGAGTTTTGTGTGGATTGTAATCATAAGCACACACACACACAAAAAAAGAGTTTGATCTTTGCAACAATGCTCTTGATTTGATTTTCAGAGACGTTTGCACTTCTTATGTTTTATGATAGTTGAATTCCGTATTTTTGACACAATGAGTTTTAATAGGTGAGCCTGGAAACGGTTTCATATTTGATAAGATTCACAGACGCAGCTTACCTTGCGTGATCTTTCATTTTTCAAGCAGGAAGAAAACTCCCGAAATAAGATCTAATGGGATTGAGGAGATTTGTTTTTCCATCCTTCTGAACCGATTTTGTTGTTTTACTGCAGACAATCAGCGGCAGGAAGTGAGCGTAGGAGGCGGGACTTCTCGACAGTGCTTCTACGACCTTTTTCCAAGCAGCCAATATGAGATCAGCGTTCACGCGCAAATGCAGGAAATGGAAGGACCTCCCATCTCTGTCACTGACATGACACGTATGTTGTTCGTAGAAATTGGTCATAGTCGAAAGATAAAACCTGGGAACTTCACTTCTCAGTGCTTTACATAACACTGGTTACCAATTTTGTATTATTATTATTATTTTTATCAAAGATGGAAGTAAACTTTTCCAGATACATTTGTACTGCCCTCATTTTGTGTAAGCTTTTATTGCTCAAACTTAAAACATTTTTTTATTTTTTTTTTAGTTTTTTGTTAAGTGAGTGTCCAAAATATATAGATATAGGGACAAATAACACCATCTCTGCTGAATTTTTTTCTTATGACCATTGTTATTCAACAATTTTAGTTTGGTGAATTCACACTTTTCATGGACATGCATTACATATTTCAAGCATTTGCGGCATACTAAAAGTATCATATCCACTTATTTATGAGGTGTGTTACAAAAGATTTATTGGAAATCCAAGCTACAAAGACCAACTTTCCTAGCCTTCTGTGCCACTTGCAGTCCTGGAGGGATTCTTGCAAGATCACCGCAGCTCTATTTCATGAAAGGGGGTCGGAGGGGTGGGGGGGGGGTGTTCACACACAGCCAGGTCAGGTCAGTAGGGAGGTCGCTCCTTCTCAGCCAGGAACTTTTGAATGCCCAGGGCATTGTGAACAGATGTGTTGTCATGGTGAAGCTGCCATGACACAAGTCTTGCCTCGTTTTATGCTCTGAACAAGAATGTGGAGAAAAAGTTCAATGGCTGTTGAGAGCTGAGCTCACAGCTCCAGTATACACTCCAGAACAATTACTTTGAAGTTTGGGTTTACAATATATCCTTGGTGAAAAACAGAGCTGGAGTTTTTCTGCCACACGTTGTATCGAGTTTACTGCATATATAATGACTTTGTGTATCATATACGGTACTCTCCAAAGTATTGGAATGGCCATACAACTTTGTATAAAACTTTTCTCAGAACTTTCGTGGCTCTTCTTTGTACTTTCTGCAAAATCCAATCGGTCTTTACAATTCCTTTGCTGTTGAGGCGTTTGCATGTTGTGGTGTGGCCTGTATATTTCTTCTCTCAGTCTTGTGTTGTGATACCTTCACCCCTGCCCTGTGGAAGTTGGCAGTGTTGTTACTGACTGCTTGCTGTCTTTGGGTATTTCATCACAGCTCCCTCAATGTTTCTGTCATCAACTGTTGTTTGATATCCTTGGCCGACATGCTCAATGTCTGTTGCTCGGTACAGCAGTAGATTCTTTCGTTTGCAGGACATTCCAAATTGTTGTATTGGCTATGTTCGATGTTTGTGCAAGCGCTCTGATTGATTTTCCCTCTTCGCTCATCTTCCAAATGGTTTGCATTTCTCCCATAGACAACTCACTAGTCTTCATGTTTGCTTAACAGCAAATGTTTTTGCAGGTGAAACCCAATGCCAAAAGAAAGCACTATCTAATGTTTAAGCAATCAATCTAAAAGGAAACACCTGAGCAACTAGAAACATCTAAAACTGGCCCCAATAAGGTTGCTGGCTTCAAAAGTGGGTGGCTTCAAACAAACGGTGCTCTCTTGGGAGTTGTTCAACACATCTAGACGTAAATACCACGAAATAAAAGAAAGAAAATCTTAAAAATTGGTTTCATAGTCATCTTTTGAGCAGGAACGCAAATGTCTCCAGTACACAGCAAACTCAAAGGAATTGAGCTGTTCAAATACTTTTGGAGGGGACGCTACAACTAATCTCAATTATTTCATCCTCTAAAAAGAAAAAAAAACCTATAGATTTTTATCCGAATATGTACAAACCAACTAAGGAATAAACTGTGACACAGCGCTTCTTCAGTTTCTTTTTTTCTCACTTTCACGTTCCCTCCATTTTGAAGTTCTCAACCAGTCCCTTTTCGAATCAGAGAAACATGCCGCTCTGCAGCAGTCTCTTCGACCTTCAGATTTTTTTTCAATATCTGAGCCTCAGTGAGGACTCTGGCTCTGTTGCAGTCCATTGGCCAGGTGATGAGCTCAGTTGAATCACATGGCTCGAGGGACCTGGAGGGCTCCGCTCACTGTCAGAGTTTTAAGATAGATAACACTCACACTCTTGCACCCAAAAACACACAGATTCCCCACCTGCTGTTTTTCCACACCTATCCAAACAGCTGTGAGTGGGCATTAGTTACAACTTCACAAACCGTGGTGGATAAAATTTTCAGTTCTGATTTGCCTCACCTGGGGCCTGATTTACTAAGATTACAAATAGCGGGCGCTAAATTGCCTTTTCACTCAAAGATTGCGCCCACCTAGCAGGTGTGTTGTGCGTAATCTACTAAGATTGGAATGTTTTCCCAAGACCCAAAATAGTGCATATTAAATTTGCGATTACTAATTTGCCCAAATTACACATGCTGTAGCAATCAGTGTTAAAATGAGAGATTAAAAAGAAGGATTTTACCTTTTAGGGAGCTTCGATTATTTTCAACATGAAAATTTTGAGAGAGCATTGCAAGAGCAAAATTAAGTTTGAAGTGATCTTATTGGAAGTGTTAGTGGAAGATGCAAACAAATATATTACTAAGGTGAAATTTTTTTCCTAGCACATCATCATCAATTATTATTATTATTATTATTATTATTATTATTATTATAATGCTCTAGAAAAAAGAGGTCTAGAGTGCTCTAGAGTAGATTTAGAATCAGCTCAAAAAAGAATTATTCCAGAAAAGTTTATAGCATCCCTGATTTAAAAAAAATAAATAAATACAAATGTAATAATCATTGTTATTGTTGAGAAACCAGCAGCATGACAGCCATGTTACACTTGATTTAAGTCGCTCCGAACGTATATAAATTGGATGCACCGCCCATCCTGCGTTACATTGCGTTTAAATTTGTGACAGCACAGCAATTGCTGAGATTAAGACCAATTGCAGTTCTGTGCCAAACTCCCCAAAGCGCATGGAAATGCAAAGTTGGAAGTATTCATTGCCGATAAGGCGTGACGCTTTATGACTGGCTTCAAATTAGCCCTTTGAGCCGGGGTCACCAACCAATTCAAAATTTACAGCTATTTCTTGGGAATTGATTAATGGAAAGGGCTGCCAATTTGATATGCAAAGTAACAAAGATGTCTATTGCTACGTTTAATTCTGTATTGTTAGTAATTCATGATATTCACCTCTGTGAAGACGCAGATCATTTGAATGATTTCTTACAATGATTAGAATGCGTTAACAAGGTTGGAAACAGATACAGATCAATATTCAACAGTTTATTTCTATAAATCTCTGCAAGTGTTTATGTTTTCAAATCATCACTCCAACAGCATTCCAGGGAAATCACAATGTCCCATCATTGGTGAGCAACTTTTAGAACAGACACCAAGGCTGCGTATTCTGTTCTTGGGGGAACAATCTTGAAGGCCCCTGCCTCACATCCTTCAGAAGCTGAATAGATGACATTTTTTTCAAAAATGTTCACACGAGTGGAAAAGATCCAAGCCCCCCCCCCCCCCCCCCACCTTAGGGCACAATTTAACTGCTACTCACGGCTGCCACATTAGTCTTACTGATAAGGTATTGAAAGATGCAAAATCAGTCATCACAATTCATCTTAGGTTTGATAGATCACATTCAGAGTGATAAATTCACGTTTCTGCATTTACACCTCCCAGAACACTCAAAACGGACTGTAGGGCCGTGATGCACTTTTTGGGCAAACAGTCTTTTTAAATTTCAGTGTTTTATTCACTGCTATTCCCAATCTTGTAAAGTTCCTTGCTCAAGATTTAAGATCTTACATTATGTGGAGAAACAGTAACGTCTTTTCAGTCACCTCTTGCAATGTTTCATCTTTCCACCTTCTCAAAACATGCTTGTTAGATGAAATGAGCCTAAATTGTAATTGTCGTTGTGGATGTGGGTGTGAATAGTTATTTGTCTATTTGTGCTTTGCAATTGGCTGGTGACCAGTCTAAAGTGTGTTCCGCCTGGTGCCCAAAAAAAGATGGATTAGGCTGCAGTTCACCAGCAAGCCAAGTGAGAACAAGTGCTATCGAAAAGAAATGGATGAATGTATGGATGGATATTTTTGTGTATTGCTTTACATCCTTGTTGGAAGTAATTGACTGACTTTTGGCACCTGTGAGCTGGTGATACGGGAACGATTCTCATTCTATCATGTTCGGCCCACTCACAGCTCACCAAGAATCATGCATCCGTTTGAATAAATCAGAATACTTGAAAAGGTCAGGTTGCCTTTTACTGTAGAGGAAATGGCTTTGAAACGAGTGTTTCAACGAGACTCCTGACACACTCGTAAGCGAGCAGCATCTTGGTTCCAGTTTAACACGATTAAAGTTATGCCCAGCCCAATCCCTGGACCTTAATCCAATAGAGAATGTGTTCCTGGGGCCAGACCAAGAACATACACAGGAATTGGAGTGGGATGTAGTCCAAATGTCCTGCGCTGGAATACTAGTTTACGGGTACCAGAACATGTGATTCACTTCTCAGAAAAGGTGGTGATACCAGTAAATATTCATTCAGAGATTCACAGGAAAAATTGCATCATAAAATAAATTATTTGCAATTGCTTTCATCAGATCATTGTTATGTTACTTGTCCTTTTTTTTTTTTTTTTTTTTAATGCTTTTTGACCAAATTGGATGCCAAGTAATCGTTTTGGCGCACACACATTCCCAAGCCTGAGGTTGTTTTTTCCACGGGGAAAAAAAGCCTGCAGTTAGACACACACATAGGATTGATGAAAATACATTTGCTGGCCTTAGGTTGCGGGGGAACAGATGGTAGATATAAACACTTTTTTGGGTCTTTACTCTGACTTATCGTTGGAAAAGGCAAAAAAGAGTATATAGTATATATTTGCTGTTGCTTGTAAATACTCATAGCCATAAAAGGTGAACTAAAAATGCAGCTGTTGATGACAAAAAGAGGTTTATTAAACTTGAGATGGACAGATAGAATCTGTCGTTATCTCTCATTGTCAATTTGTCCTGTGTGGGTGTGTGCGTGTGGCTTGTGTTTCTCCAGTGCCAGCGCCAACTCAGACTCCGACTGAACCCCCTTCCACGGAGCCCCCTCCCACAATCCCACCTGCCAAAGAAGGTGAGCAAGGAGTTTAACACGCACATACATGCAGTCAACACTCTTGCTTACACAATTGTGCTGCACTTAAACACTACGCGCGCTATTTCTGAGACCAACGGAAGTCCGCCAGGACGCTCCGTCTCAATCTGTGTTAGTCCGAATGCGCATACAAGAAGGGCGCTTGTGAACACAACCAAGTGAACACAGCCAACTCCATTCGCCACCAACGAAAGTAGCTCTTCTCATTCCTTTTAAATGCAGCACACCAAACAGACACTGATAGTCCTTGACATGGCGGAAGAAGACGCTGGAGTCCAGGTCGTTGAAGCGTGCAAAGTACATTTAGAAGGGGACTGCAAGTAGACCCCTGCAGCCGGATGATTTGAGGTTGGCTTGGTAGATCACAGATCTGTGAAGTGGGCACTTGGAGATGGCCTTCCACTCCACAGTCGCAAAACAAGGCTGCATGTGCACGAAAATTAGGATCTGCCAACTGCCTTTCTATGAAAGTCAAGCTTTGTATCACTGTTGTTCTTTCTCTAAGATCAGAGTTGTAACAACGTTTAATATCTGACGGAGTTAATTACACATGTGTATGTATTAAAAAAATATTTGTCGTTTAGTCATTAATTCCCCGAGAAGCATGTTTTGAAAAATATAAGGTTACAACTTTTTTCCTGAAAGAGACAATGTCACCAGAGCTGAAATTTTTTGCTCTTTTTGATGAATCAAATAATGTATTTTTTTTTTACAGTCAAATGATTTTAATTAAAAAGGATCATGCAATATTAAAATCCCTGAAAAATGAAATAAAAATAAAAAAATACACACCACAGAGTTGTTAACATATGAACAGTATAAGAGAGTTAAAGTCTACTAAATGCTCCCAAACAATTGCACTCCAGTTTTTCTTCTTGGTCTTTCTTTGCTTTCTCTTTAGAGCGTTACAAAAATATGTAAATTGCATTGTTATTTTTATTTATATATAATTTAATTGCTTAAAGCGTTAATTTTGTGTCTTACATACGTCAATCTTTTTGTTGACAAATCACTGCCTGAGGTGGAATTGTTATAATCTGGAAGTTGCCCCCTCCCCCATTTCAGTCCCATCATATTAATTTCAACAGTTAAACAGAACTACCACTGAAAAGAGACAAACAAGATTGAAAGGCGAGGGACAAAGGGAAACAGTTTCACAGTACACAACCATCACCTTCATGCCGAACGTTCCCACTTTGGCTTGTTCCTGTCTGATAAGCTCAGCTAACCCGAGCTGCCTGACCCCCAACACAAACTCCTCAGACATGATCCGACATGCCTGCTGAGCCCTCTGTTGTAATTCAAGTCTACATTTCTGACCTTTGTCACGTTGATGCCTTAAGTCTGGACAAAACAACAGAAGACACATGGCCAATACTGCGTTTAGACTTCAAGGCAGCAAAAACACAACTATGAGTGATATGAAATGCAGTGGGGATTACACCAAGTGAGCCGGGTGAGAAGCGTGGTGGAATATAAAAACAATGATGGGAAGAATGTGGGGAAAAAAAGAACAAGTTCTAGAAACAACAAAAGTGACTTTTTGTGAGGACATTCTACAAAAGCATTACAGTTCGAGCATGTAAAACCTAGAAATGGAAAACTTCACCACCTGACCTTTATCTTGACATTTCTGACAAACATACTGGACTTCTGACATTTTGCCAAAATATCAAATGGCATTTGTTTCCTTAGAAACGCAGTAGAAAATATTTTTTTAGGGATTATATTTATTATGGTTTCAAATAATTTGACCTTCATTGTATTAACTTTTGGTGAAGATTGGACCCGATCACTGAGAATAAAAAAAATCTGCACTGCATAAAAACAGTCACAGCAATAAGTGGAGTAAAGTTGCAGTCAGGCATCCTAGAACCTCACGGGGATAAAATTAGAGGGAGTATGACTGGAGAAATGTTTGGAATTACCGTATTTTTTTGACTACACGTCGCTCTGGATTATAAATTGGACCAAACAGAAAAAATGCATCATGAAAAAGAAAATTACATGGAAGTCACCCCAACCCCCGCTCTGTTTTTAAATTGAGTCGTCTTCATCAGATATGTAGACTTTCTACCCCTGAAGACAATTACAAATTCACTTCATTTGTCGAATTTATCAAAAAGAAAAAACTTATATAACGTATATAATGTCAAGCTCACAAACATTTTTCAACAACTCTTACCAAGAGCATGTTGGCCTCGTAATATCTGAATGGGAGTAATCTTCCTTCTGAATCCTGCCAGACTGAGTAATCAAGGGAAGAACGAAATTCTCGGTGAGCCTGGAAGGATAATGTAGAAATTTGGGAACAAAGGACGATAGAAAACAGTAGAAAAAAATCATTGCAGAAAAGTTTCCCTGGTGTTAACCAACTAAAAGTTTTTGTGGGCATTTCCAGTAATGTGCATGTGATGTCCTCGCCTCCCAATATGTATGTCCATAACATGTATGTGTCTGCATTATGCGCTTGCTTGTGTGTGAAGTATGTAAGGAGGCCAAGGCGGACCTGGCGTTCCTGGTTGACGGCTCCTGGTCAATTGGAGATGAGAACTTCATGAAGATCACAAATTTCTTGTACAGTGCCATCGGATCACTGGATCAAATTGGGCCAGATGGCACCCAGGTGAGCTACGTGACCATGCTGTTGGCTACGCCACATCGCGCCATACATCAGATGTGTCCTCGTTTTGGTCCCTGAACTACATACGCTAATCGTCGTTTTCACCATTGGGGAAATGATTACGTCTGTGATGAAAGGATTATTTACAAATTGACATATGCATGCAATACTCTTTATGAAGTTGGTGTATGGGATATATAGGAGGGCATAGGCAGACCTAAAAATAAACAGTTTAATAACATTCTTCGTAGGTCAAGTTTAAAAAAAAAAATTCAAATGCATTTGTAAAATGGTACATTTTTACTTGAGACTGAAATTTCTGGAGAAATTGCGTGTGAAGGCTAAGAGGCTGGATGAAGAATTGTGGAATGATTTCCAATGTGGAATAATACAGAAGGTCGTAAAATGGTGAAAAATTTTAAATTGGGAAAAAAACTGAAAAGATATCAATCAACCAATATCAGGATAGAACATCAAAATTCAAGCAACAAATTTTACTGGCCTCCTAATAATATAAATGCTCGGCGGGCCGGATTAAGGAATGGATTGTATGTTGCCCTGGGCCGAACTTTTCAGGCCCATTGATTTTCAATCATGAGATCCTGCCGCCCAAATACGTGTTAAGATTTACAAAATTTACAGGAGCATCCTTTCTTTGCCTCATGCACAAGATATCTGACAGTAAAATGAGCGTAAATGGAAATGTGCTCATTTCCCTGGAGCTTCCAATTGGGAGATGAATACAGGCATGCTGCTGCTTAATAATAAATAAGATACTTCATAGTATCGCCTTGTTCTTACTTTTATAGTCATGTTGATACATGTTCCCCATCATCAGAAGATATTTCATACCATAAAACTGCCTTTTTTTTTTTTTACATTGCACATTTGTTTTGTTGATTTCATGGAAATTGGCCAATAATCAAATGCTCCTTCAGCCATATTTTTTTTCTCTTAGTGTCATAACTAACTTGCAGAACAGCATTGTGATGTGTTTTTATATACACTATTCAGTACTAAATTCCATTGCACTCTCTTATTTATTTATCTAATTTATATATTTGTCTGTATTATTGTTGTATTGCACTGGAGAGCGGAGCCCTCTAATCTCGTTGCACACTTGAGTACAATGACAATAAAGGGATTTCTAATTCTAATTCTAACTAGAATTTTCTTTTCAAAACAAATTTCAATCTTAACAATGGAGAATGTTGAAGTTATCAATTTCAAAATGAGTATATATTTGCTGAAAAAAAGTTCAACACATCAGATTGTTGTCACAAAAAAAGCACAGCAACTTTTACAATTTCTTTGCTTCTAAATGGAGGTTGTATCTCGGTTTTCTCTTGTGAAATTAGCATAAGAAAAGCCAGAGTTGACAAAATTGGAAGAACGAGGGAAGTTTACACCGAATGAACAATGCACCCCAAGAGTCTGTTTGGGTTGTTTCTGAAAAGCGTTTAAGCATCTCTGCCTATTTGCTGCCACTTTGTTTTGTTCCTGAGAAGTGTACTTTCTGACAAGTTCATTCCAAATGCATTACTCTTTAGAGCAAATATCAAGTGGTTCCAGCACCGGTGCCTCAAGGCTATAGGACGACTGGAAAACACAATTATCTTGATCCTTAGCATAAAATCTACCTCACGTTTCCAGGGCGAATGCGACAAACTCAGCCTCAGAGTGTTTCTCTTCCATCAGGTTCATCAATAATGTCGGGTTGTAGTCGACCCCACTAACCTCCACAATATGTCACCACTGCTCAGCTGCTTCATTTGTCACGCTGTAGAGGCGCTTGCGAAACCTTTTTCTTTCATTTGTGCAGTACAGTATGTGCTATTAAGCACTTTGCTGCCCTCATTGTGCCCTGTAACCCCGCGGCGGTGGGCTCCCGTCAGCAAAACACGGGCTGGAATGCCGGAAAGTTGGCAGTGAGCTAAAGTGAAAGTTGGCTGCTTAATGTTGGCCGCCTTCAACCAGCAACAGCACCATTAGACATATGAAAGTAATCGTAGTTACTTTCTGGATAAGACCGTTTAGATTTTGCTCTAATTCAAGAGTGAGATTCACTGCGCATCATGACAACAGCAAGCTATGAGGTCTCGCAGGTTGACAATATTTTTCTCTTCTTTCCATTTGCATTATTGTCAGGTTCAAAAGGTCCTGACGCCTTCATTAGACTGAATTAAATGCAGAGAACCAGAGGAATAACCAGGGAAGGTTTTGTCTTTTCTCCATCGCGGATGGGAGGAGAAGCCAGGAGGTGGAATAGGCGTCTTGCCAGCTCAATCTCCCGTACCCTCACTGACTTCTTCGCCCATCCCTCTGGACTTTATTCAGAGAAAAACGAAACCTATGGAAAGTGAAACCCAAACAAGCGTGTGGGTGTGCGCATGTGTGCTGAAGCAATGATGTGCGTGTCTGTGAGTGTGTGTGTAATTATCATTGTTACAAATAGTGTACAAAAAACATGATTAAAAATACACAAACTATTTACATACTCTCACAATTATGTATTCCTCTAAATTAATTGCATACATGAATAATACCCGATGCCTGACAAATACGATACGGCGACGCAGAAGTTCTTCCACATTGGCAAGCACGAGCAATGATTTTGGTGACCCAAATGGCTTGCGCTAGATTACATGTCCATACTTTAGTGAGTGCAACTAACAGAATCATCCTGAGCACTGGGAAGCGATATAACGGCACTGATAATGTCATTTTATTTTCTAAATTTTTTTAATAATAACATTTAATGGACAGAGTGTTGAATATTTATCGTGTATTCATTGCTCTTCTGATATCAGACAATTTCTTTGTCCAGGTGGCCATTTGTCAGTTCAGTGATGATGCTCGGACAGAGGTCCAGTTGAGTTCCCATGGTAACAAAGAAGCACTGCTGGAAGCGATTCAGAGGATCAGATACAAGGGAGGCAACACAAAGACAGGTCGGTGCATCTTACATTCACAGGGGAACGTTTCCAAAAGAAAGTGATGTTTTGCTTTCGAACAACAGTGTGTAGTGTCAACACAAGGTCCACTGGCAGCCGTTCTGGAGGTTTGATGGCTACCACAGGATGCTCAGCAGCAGATGGACTTTCCCCAGGTGTAATAGTAGGCGAATTAGCCGTTTCCAAGGGCAAGAGCCAACTGTCGCTCTCAACTTTTAAGATAACTTTGCTTTGCTTAGGGGGGGAAACAAAACAGAAATTTACAATTAAAATCCATCTCAAAAGGGCATCTGCTGCTGTAATCGAATCAAAACACCAGAAGACATTTAATGGATCTTTTTTAACAGATTGTGTTTTCAATTCATAAATAACCTGTTGTCCTGCTATTATACTACATCAACTTTCACGAGCGTTCTTTGTCAAATAGGAATCACAATTTCCTTCTGATTGACCTCATTTTGTAAGTTTTTAGTTCAAATGCTCACATATCACACCCAGGAGACAGACTCTGAGAGTCTGAATACTTAACATGTAGCGAGGTTTCTGAATCTCTTGTAATATTCATGTGAGCGTGTCCAGATGTGCTCGTGAGCACAAGGTGAATGTCGGGAACGTTGATGCCTTAATGAGACTTTAAAGAGAATGCCGGCTGTTGAGAGCATTTTAAGTCCGAGTTTGGATCAGTGACTGTTCAGAGAAACGTGTCCTTGTGCTTTTCTGTCTGCTTCAGGGCGGATCTCCTCATCATTTCTATACTCTTGTGCTTTTTATCTCTACCTGATCCCCTCCTCTGCCCCTTTTTCCTCCCTCCCTGCTGACATCCACGTGGGGTTCCTCTCTTGATTTTCATTCCCACCACGTTTCGTATTTGCTGTGCTCTGTTTTTTAACCTCTAGAGCAGCACAATCACTACAATTTACTACCATTTCATTATTACGATTGTCAAAAGTACGAAAATACATAAACCTACTGGGTGAGATAATATCAAATACTGTAAATTGAATAGAACAGTTTTACACCAAGTACCACAAATTCATGTTCATCGTGTTCATCAAAGACGTGGTAGAGATGTTACCAAAAGCTACATTTAATATTGTAAGACACTGTAACAGTATGCATAGTTTCATCATCAACATTTAACGTCAAGTCTATTTGTACAGCCTTAATCACAAAAGAAGTCTCAAAGGGCTAAAAAGAAGAAACCTTGAGAAGGGATCAGAGATGAAGGGATCCCTCTTCCAGGATAACCTGCATGCTGTGACGAATGCCGAGTGGGCAGCTTTTCCCACGCAGTATTTTGGGCTACAATGTTAGGTAAAATGACAAGCGAGTGCGAAGTTCATGAAATGAAGCGCTGCAGTAAGATGCCTTCGGGATAGTGCTCATACCTCTGGATCTATCCCCAGCAATGCCGCTGGGGGTGGTTTTCACCTCAGAGCTTGTCCTTGTCCGACCATGTAGAATTCTTACAGCACCAGTCTTATTTAAATCATTGCTTCCAAGCCCCCTGTCCAAGACAGGGTGGGGAAGCAGCAGAAAAACAGGCCAAAATTCAGATGTCAGAGTGTAATGTCAGAGGGCTAGAGACAATTTGAAAAAAGGCAGGGATGGAATACTGAGGCAGAATTAATTTTCACTCTCCAAAATGCAAACTTATTGCCTTTTCCACTCAAGAGTTCCTCACATAGTATTTTGCGACCTTTCACTGTGTTTACGGCTTTCAAATATACTAAATAGCATCTTTCTACTTCCTGGACCTTTTTCCTTTTGCAGCAGTATCAGTCATAGGGTGCTATTGCTTCACACGGTTATTTTTGTTAATTATTTATTCAGAAATATTCGGATTGGTCCGTATTTTTTACAAGGAGTTACACTCTCCGTGGCTTGTGTTTGGCTCACAAAATTTTGACTCTTGTACATTAACAAAAACTGGTTACGCGCGCATCTGGCGCTTCAGGTGATTCTTGCGGTTTCGCTGTGTCATTCGCTAGATAAAACGCTTATTTCAATATATTATTAAATATATTATTTCAAAGACAGTGAATAAATCAAAATATAAAATGTTTTATTCTCATTCATTCTAAAATATTCAAAGAAAGAAAATATAATAAAAATATAAATAAAAGTCTTTCTGGAGGCCTGAGTTTGTTTTGGCGGAGATTCAAATGTTTCTGACAAAATCAAAATGTTGCTGACAAAATCCTTTTAGTGCTCTACTCAAGTCATTCCCCTAATCCTTGACTCTACCTGGTTGCTCCTTACATAAAGACGGAGAAGCCTCTTGCATTAGCCTAGCGACATCGGTCTTTTATGAAACAACAGCAATTTCTCAACTGTGCCCTTTCTGTACGGCACGAGTTAGAAATTGATCTAAGTGAAAGTCATAATTGATTTTCTCCACATATGGTTCTTCCTTGTTCCATGTTACACTCCTCCAATAAAAAAGTGCCAAGTATGTCTATTCTTGCTTTGAAACTGGCAAACAAACAATCATAAGCTCCTTGGCAGAGTAAAAATATCTTTCTGCACAAGAGAATAAAGGTTCGTGAGGCGGCGGGGCTTTGCGGGCTAAAAACAGGAAAAGATTATTTCAAGTATTTTTGTCTTTCACATCCCGCTGATGGTGAGAATGCTGCTTTCATAAAAAGAATCTCAATCTACGCTGACAGGGTTGACAAATACGCAGAGAGTACTGATCACCGGTTAATTGAGCTAGTGAACCACAATCCGCTGACATATTTAAAGATTTCTGTCTTTTTGACTCAAATTTTCTGCCCCCTTTTTTTTTTCTCTGAAATGCTTTTTGTTGCCTGACTCTTCGCATTTACCAAGGTTCCACCCACCCCCTCTGCGATGCTGTGTCTGACTTCATGCCTGACTAGCTTCTGTAATTCTATTCTCGCCCTGTGTGATCCCTGGACAATGTGGAAGCATGTATCACTGGCAGATATCTGACAACACTACTTTTTATAGGCCAACCGCGCTATCATTTGTCATTTCTGACAGATTTCAGAGAGAAAAAAAAATGAGTGTGGATGTGAGCCCATATGTCTGTGTGACCAGTCATCCAGGTCCTGGTAATCCACAAAATTTGAATCAAGAAAACACCCCTTTTCTTGGTTGTGAAGGCGTTTCACCTTTTATCCCCAATTTGTTTCTCTGGTGGGTGGTCATGTGGGAGTTGTTGATGTTGCCAAGTGTGGCACGTGAATGACTCTTTGGTATAATCGTTCACCGGCCTGGTGTGGGAGAGATGGCAGAACATTTTCTGTTTTCTGTTAAGAGAGGGCTTTTCTACTTTGACGTGTTTTTCACAGCTCTCACAAACCAACTGTCCAAATTTCTGACAATGTTATTGAAGGAATTCCCCGTTTTTGAAATGTAAATAAACCGCTGACTCAGGATGTGAAATGTTGACACACGTTTTTTTTCAATGTCCAGCAGTTAGATTTGCCTTATAGACCTTTTATAGGCTTTTTTAGATAGGCTTTCCCATATCAGATTCCAGTTGGTTATTCAATAAAGGTGTGTGGGTTACAGTTCACAATAAAGGTAGAATAGGTTAAAAAAATTTAAAAAGGCAAAAAAAGTTTCAACAATTGAATTGTATCCACGTCCCTTTCACACCTTTTAGATTCAACGTGTGCGGATTTTGCTCTCCCCTAGTATCCAACAATGAAATGACAGACTGGTAGCTTTTAATTAGTCTCGAAATTCTTTCATATATTAACCAGCTGAGTGCATGGGATGGGAATGCAGAGAAAAAGCAGGATCATCATCTTGAAGGAGTATTTCCGTTCCACTCTTGCACGCCTGTCAGTTTGATTTTGGAGACTTTGGGGGTGGCAATTTATGTGAATGTGGCTGATGTCTCCCATCCTCCAACATGTTCTCACGAGGAAAGTTTAGTAGCTCGGATTCTCTTCAGAAATAAATTTTCACGCAGCAACATAAGTGCCTGTGCGATTTCTTTAAATGTTATATTTTCCGAAGTTTCTCTCTCTCGCTCTCTCTCTCGTCATATATATATATATATATATATATATATATATATATATATATATATATATATATATATACTTTTTAACTTTACTTTTGAAGCCTGAAAAAAAGGAAAGGGAAATCATAACTGTGGTGGTGAAAGATTGATTCCATTCTAGCCTTTCCACCATTAATGATCCAGATAAGCCAGGGAAAACAGACAAAGGCTGAGAAAATAAAATGTTAATTGACAGGAGCACTTCTGAGCAAAGATGATGGCGATCGTCCATGCCATTATAAAAAGGTCAAGTGGAGTGTCACAAACTATAAATACTAATCTGAATGGGTAAGTGAGAAGCTCCAGCATGTTGTGTGGTGGTAATGAACTGATCAATGAGGACTAGAAGGATTGCCTAATGATCAGTTTCTCTTTTCATCAATCATAGATGATTGACAATGAATGACATGAAACAGGTGGCCTTGTGTATTACAGATGTATGAATTCATGATGGTTCCTTTCAAACTTTCGTGAGGACAAGTGTTGTTCAGTAACAAAAACCAAATCAAATATTTATAAGCGCAAATCCCACATGATTGAGAAAATGCCTTTAAGCATCATCTCATGAATAAAGTTTTATGTTTTGTCTCATGGGAGGCTCTTTAAACTATCTGAGATGCCCGTATGCATTTTATTGACTGATTAAAGCCATTAAAGTGGACTGTGAATCAACTTTTAAAAGTTCTTCAACTTTCAACCTTTGTGACATTTTTGTCTTTTGGTTAGTCTTATCTGTAAACATTAGGAGCTCATTTAAATTCACTTATTCTAAATGCTAATGGGCCGGCTGCCCTTAGCTTGGCTGGCTGCAGAGTTTTGTCGGTCATAAGTTTTGGCCTTCATAATATATTTCACTTGAGTGGACAGAATGATGAATAAAAGTGTTTTGTTTTTTTTTATTTTAATGTATGACTATCTTAAAATGGTAGTGATATTCAAACATTGATTTCCATATGGAAGAAAGGACAAACATTTTAGTTTGTTAGAGTTAATTATAGAACCATTATGGTAATAGCAATTATTAACAGCTGACTACCAAAATGTGAGCACCTGATTTAGCCATGTCAGGCAGGTAAACGAAGATGGATGAAGATGGTTAAATGGACATTTTTATTTTGGTTATTACGATTATTCTCAATTCAGATGGATTTCTTTGATCAGGTCGAGCCATTAAGCATGTGAAGGAGTCCATTTTTACCTCTGATGCTGGAGCCAGGAGGGGCGTCCCCAAAGTCCTGGTCGTCCTAACTGATGGTCGTTCGCAGGATGATGTCAATAAAGTTTCCATGGAGATGCAGATGGACGGTTTGTAGTCTGTTCCTCATACAGAAAAAAAAAAAAGGGGGCGGGAATACAATAATATTTGTGCAATATTTTGCACATAGTTTGGAAAAACAACCATGCTACAGCCATGACTGATACATGACGATATTTATGTAAAGAGAAGAACACATTACACACAAAAATCTAGAGGAAGAAATTTTGCTGGTCCGTCATTTGTCAGTTGTAATTGTAATTGTTATCATCCCGTGGCCAGCCCGTCAGTCCGTCCCTGCCCACCATTGCAAATATCGACATGCCCTTTTCTCAGTCGAAGTCAAGTCAAACATCAGTTAGTGGGCTGACGTACAAGAAGCAATCCGAGAGCTACTGATACAATGAACTGATAAATTTTGTCATACCCCAAAATATAACCATGTTTGCTTGTTTTACTTGCCGTCAAAGCAGTCCATGTCATGTTTTGAACATCAATCTCATTTGATCCCATCCCACAGGATACATCATTTTTGCAATCGGCTTTGCCGATGCAGATTACGGGGAACTTGTCAACATTGCCAGTAAGCCGAGCGACAGACATGTCTTCTTCGTGGACGATTTGGATGCTGTGAAGAAAATCGAAGAGCAGCTCATTACTTTTGTCTGCGAGGCAGCCACTGCCAGTGAGTAACCCCGCACTGACGACATTACAAACGTAAATATTCAGATCTAACTGACTCACTCGTTTGTAACATTCAGCTTGTCCGTCTATTCTGATGAGTGGGAACAGCATGGCAGGTAAGAAGGAATAATATCGCTTTAACCACAGGCAGGAGGGGGTGATGAGGACTTTTGTCCTGCAGGTTTCCGTATGATGGAGAAGTTTGGTTTGGTGGAGAAGGAGTACAACAGCATATCTGGAGTTTCGCTGGAGCCGGGCTCATTCAACAGCTTCCCGTGTTATAGGTTACACCGTGACGCTCTGGTGTCGCAGCCCACCAAGTGAGTGAGGAGGGGTTAACTCGGAGGGGGGGGGGGGGGGTGAACAAGATACTTTCTTGGTATTGTTCCCAAATTTTATGTTTGGTTGCATCCTCTTGTTCCCAACTCTTTTGGTTGTACAAATCGTTTCCATTGGTAAACTTATTGTGTTTACACTTTCTTTTTTAAAAAAAAAAAAAAAAATCAGACATCACCCCAGTACTTTCACACTCTAAATTTCACTTTTTATGCTATATGTATATATCAGTTAAATGTCTTTAAAAAGTGGTTCGGGTTGAATGTGTTTTTTATTCTTAATTTTTCTATTATTTTGAAGAATTTGACATGAATAGTAGAAGAGGACCAAGACAGTCTTTTGAATGCGCAAACTCTTTTGAAAGTGAAACCCATTTATTTGTATTTCTTACTTTTGGAAGACTCTTTTGTGTTAGTTTTTAAAGGTCCATTTGAGCTAACAACCTGAAGATAAACCAAAACTCAGCTAATGAGTGGCCCCGTTGTATTTGCTTTCACACTACAGGGTTGTTTGAAAGAGGAACCATTTCTTGTTCAAGTTTAATTCGGATCTGCTGAATTGGAATTAAATTGAATCTTGATCATTTTAATGAAAAGAAACAAAGTCACTTTTGAGTGCTTTGTGTTCACGGTATAAGAAATCCGCAATATGGACTTTAAGCAAACTAAATTATTAGATTATTTGAGAGCATCTAAAATGTTTACGTATATGTGCTCAGTGAAAAATTATAATTAACCTGTTGTTGAAATTCGCCTACAATAATATGAAAATGTTCTACCAAATAGAATAAATGTTGCTAGCATCCATTCAGTATAACATGTATGTAAATAAAAATACAATATACAATGTAGACAAAATAATAAATCCTGCCAACAGGTATGTGGCTATGAAATCAGTTTGGAAAAAAATGTATTTCCAGATTTGAAGGATTAGCGTTAAAAAAAAGGATTCCAACGAAGTGTTTGTAGCAGGATCCTTCAGGTGTCATCCAACATGCAGCCGTAATGCTATTTTGTCTGTGGCGTTGTTGGGACTTTCTGTCAGCCAGCTTTAAATTTAGCCTCCTTAACTAGGAGCGTTCAGTTTTTCAAAAGTGACATTGATAAGAGTGCTGAAAACTAGAAGCTGAAATCTTTTGAACATCAAAGTGCTCAGAGGCAGCCCCCCCCCCAAAAAAAGTTTGATTCTCTGATGAAAAAAGGTGGCTTTCTGAGACAGTTCGAGGCTGCCAAACGTTCCATAAAAGCTCTCAGCCAAAGCAGCAAAGAGACTTGGAAAAGACACCTCGTGAGTACATACCTTGAGGGTACAGTTATCTCATTTTTTTTTGTGTGGGGTGTGTGTGTGGGGGGGTGCATGGGGGTGGGTGTGCGTGTGTGTGTTTGTGTCTACCCATTTCTTCATGTGTGTACCAGGTACCTTCATCCTGAAGGTTTACCATCCGACTACACCATCTCTATGATGATCCGCCTGCTTCCTGAGACGCCACAGGAGCCCTTTGCATTGTGGGAAATCCTCAATAAGGACACCAAGCCTTTAGTGGGACTCATCTTGGACCGTGGGTTTATTTCAACTTGTGTTGCTTCTTTACCTTGTCGTTGTCTCAATCTGCAGATTTGTGATGTCGTCTGCAGGCTCAGCACCTCGAGATAAATTCCTCATGATGTTGCAGTTTTTCAAACTGAGGCAAAGAGAAACGTGTTTGATTGGAACATTGATGTGAATTTAACTCACCCAAGCAACTTTTCACTTGACAAAGGCGTTGCGTACTTGAAGTTTCATTTTGATCATTTCAGTGCGAAAGAGTTGTCGTCTACGTAATTTTTCTATCTGTATTTCTTTTTTTTTTTTTTTTGCTTTGAAACTGTTGAGCTTCCTTTCCGTCGGGTTAGCCACTGGACTTGAGAGGACGTGCAACAGCTTCCAATAAATAAAAGACCAATGTCATTTTAAATGTGGGAAAAAATATAGATTAGTTCTGACAGTGAGACATGAGACAGTCTGGGGAGAGGAGAGAACTCTCGCTTTGTTAATGAGGATGGGTACTAAATTTAGTTCCAGACGATTTTTAGACTGTCATCTAAAAAGCAGCACTGTACAGATAGCGCAGTTATTTTTGAGTCAGACCCAGCGAGATATCTTCTCTGTTTCTCAAAATTAATCTACTCATGGAGAGGTTTCAGTGACTTGGGGAAGACTGAGAGCAATTACAAGCTTGCCTCCAAAACAGCTGCATAAACATTTGCTAGATATTTTAAAGGCGCTGTTGGTTTAACACGATCAATTGAAAGTAGTATTAGCAAGTACTGTCGACAGTATTTTTCACAATTTTCGCATCTGGCTGTCATTTGCTGTGAATGAGCCAATAGAACGACATCATTTTGATATCTGGGAAATATAATTAATTCCATTAGTGTGTTGAATAGATTTGAAGTTTTCCAACTGCCTAGCAAGGTTTGAATGTAATGTCACTCCTTCAAAATGTGTAGTTTCCGGTAGATGCCACAAGAGGGTGGCAAAGCTAGGGCCTAACTAAATGAAGTACCTCTGCTCACATCAACACAGTTCTTTGGAACCAAATTGCCACAAGAAGGTGGCTTAAATTAACACCCTGTGGTGTTTATCAAAAGTGAGCAAGTTGTTTTTGTAAAAACGAACAGTTTCATCTACTCATGTGTCTGTAAGAATGTACTAAATTATATGTCGTAAAGTTCTTTCTCTCCAAATCGCCTACAGACTCTGGGAAGACTTTGACATTCTTTAACCACGACTACAAAGGAGACTTTCAGAGTGTCACCTTTGAAGGAACTCAAATTAAAAAAGTCTTCCATGGAAGTTTTCACAAGGTTAGTGTCGCTACTTAAAGTGAGTTATTGATGGTGTATTTAAGTATCCATTAAAAAAGGAAACACTTTAGCACCATTCAAACTATCCTTCTGATATTTTGGAGTGTCTCATTGTGAGTTCATATTGTTGTTTTAAGCACCATGCCTTTTGGTACTTTTTTATTTTTTTGTTTTTTGAAACAAGTATTTTTTTTATAACTTAATGAGTGACATTTACGGAGAAAAAAAGTTGAAACAAAAAGCTAAGAATCATGCTTAAAGGTAAAGATGTGGATGCATTCTGTTTTTACACAAAAAGGTGGACCCAGCACGAATGCACTTTACATTTTCCCACCCAAAACCAATGAAATGTGAGAGGATGTAGATGTGCTGTACAAAACAAATTCAGTTCAATTTGATTTGATTTACCGTATATGGCGCTAAATTACAACAGAAGTTGTATGAAAGTACTTTAATGTTGCAGCAATTCTTGTACTGTAGTATCCCCTTAACTTATCCGGCTAAGTTTTACAATCTCAAACTATTACCTTTCAACCCGGAAAAAATGAGCAAGGAGCTGCAGAGTTATTATATTTGCCTTGGGTGAGATTTAACAGACTGTGTATTACAATATTTAATAGTGATATTCAGGTCTTGGTGATTATTTGTGTGCATTAAATTTTCCTTACCATTCATGTCCATAAAAAAAATAGTTGGAAGGTATATTCTGTGCGTTATGAAAGGGACATATGGTATTTCAGTATTCCATATTTCAAGATCAATATAGCCTAGGTTAAATTATACCGCAAGTTACTCCTGAAATTCAACTGGATGCCCACATTTGTGCAGTGACTTGTATGAAAGATTAGCAAGTTCATAAATCCATTTTTCCACCTTGACGCAATAAGTGTGGTGGGCGGATTTAGAAAGGAGCGAAGAACTACAAGTGAAGTGACATTTTCTTCACGCAAATTGAAGAGATTAGTGAAGTCATAACAGCCTGCACCTCATCTAATGCCCTATAACCTTAATGTTAAACATTTCCAATCATTTGATTTGTCATTTGACATCATTGCCTTATGGAAGGGAGGACTTGTTTATTTTATTTTACGAAAGGGTCTGTGAGTTATTGGTCGCTAAAAAGTATTCATTTTTATCAGAGTCCCTTTCAGTATGTAATTGTATCAATTATAATTAATATCCTACCGACAGTACTTACTTTGCTCCATATTTTCTTCTGTAATATATTCATGCAGCACGGCCACTCCCCAGTCAGTAGTCTTGAGTGGCGCCCTTTGTGACAATCATTGACAAGTATTAATTTGATCTCATCCAACACCTACAAAAAAATAGACATATGGACATGAACGTATAGACCAGGGGGGGGAAACTGCGGCCCAGGGGCCACATGCGGCCCGTTAAACGTTTTAATCCGGCCCACCGAACTTGAAAAAAATTAAATGAATAAACCTTGTTGATGTTTTATTTTCTAAATACTTTCGTGTGTCAAACACAGATATTTTGTTGTAAATGCTTTTCCTAATTTTCTTTTAAAATTAAATGTATTTTTTTCCTCCAATGAGGTGAGGTTACCAAAACACTCCATCCATCTGCTCCTGGTCCGGCCCCTCTGTCAAATTCTGGAACCCATTGTGGCCTGCCAATCAAAAAGTTTGCCCACCCCTGGTATAGACTGTTTGCAGTTCCATCAGATTCTGAAACGGTCTATCCGCTGGCTCTTATATTTATTTCCTTTGGGAGGGCCCTAAATTACAATCACAATCATGCTAAGGGAACAACATGGGGGTTATGAAACTAACACTTGGCGATGTGTTTATGCGCTTAGCAGTTTTGTGGTTTCTTCTCCCAACATTTCTGGGTATTGGTTCTTCTTTGGGCTTCCTGCAGCCGGTTGCAGGATGACGTCATCTGTAGGGTCGGCGAGAGGTCAGCGAGATAACTTCCTTTTCTTAGTAAACGAGCATATTGAATATGGCAAAATGAAGCGATTTGTGAAGATGCCGCGCTCCTTGGAGCTGTAACATTAAGACAATACTCGTTGGATTAATTCTGAACGTTGCTTTTGGATGCAACCGAAAAACAAATTTTTAAAGGAAAGAAATTTTTAGTTGCTGACCTCAATGTAATATGTAATATGTCCCTCCTCACTTGTATGACTTGTGATTGTCAACATTTGTGTCACAACATAAAAATAGTGTCTATGATTTAAAAAAAAAAAAATTAATTAAAAAAATTAATATGTATTTATTTATTTATTTATTTTTATAAAGATACATACTGCAAGTGGGTGGTCACAAGTATCTTGGTGGGTGGGCACTGCCCCTTATATTCAGCCTGTGGGGATGGGTCTGCGGAGAGCTTCAGTTGAAAACTACACTGCTTCTCTATGTGGTGTGCATCTAAAATAGTTCGCATTGAATTTACCGTTTATCGATACAAATGAATAATAATGCATTTAAATTCACATAAAAAAAAAAAGCCTTTGCAATAAACTTGCATATATTTCAGAATGAACTAATATCAAGTAAAGTGTAGCTTTTGGCCCTGATTATATTTCCTCTTTCACTTTTTGGTGTTTGTTGAGCTGTGTTTGGGCTCTTTGAAGATAACAATCGCTTGATAACTCCATGTTATGGATTCTTGCTCTCACAGCACAGCAGAGTTAATAAATTTCCCCCATTTCCTCACCAAATCATACGTACACTATGACTGATAATGCATCACTCTCAGCAGAAAAACCAAAAGCAATTTGTCTCATGTCTGGAAAATGATAAGCCAGACAACAACAAACGAGGGGCTTTATAAACACCAAGTGATGCTGTTGATATTTAAGACTGTGAATAGTCGCAAAACACAAACCTTTTTTTCTTTTATGTTTTACTGCAATTTACTCTTTTATTTATTCATATTTATGCATTCATTTTCAACCTGCAGTCTTGTGGTTGGTCTCATCGGGATCAACATGACTCACAATCAGACATCAAACCACCCAAAGGCTTTGTTTCCATCACATCCACTTCTTTTTCATCCTCACGACAAATTGGATTTGAACAAACAAGTCCCATCATGTCACTTGACTGACGTCATTGTTAATTTTTGTAAATTTCACTTATAATCCAGCAATGAAACATTTACGGACTGGGTTTCTGATAAAAGCTCACATGCATTTAATGCGCACCTCTATTTAGCTCCATGTCACCATCAGCAAGACAGCAGTGAAGGTGATGTTGGACTGCGCTGTTGTGGGAGAAAAAGCCATCACTGCAGCTGGGAACATCACCACAGATGGCGCGGAGGTCCTGGGTCGCATGGCGCGGCCTCAAGGCAGACGGGACAACTCTGCTCCGGTCAGTGTGGAGTCCTGTGTGACCGACCTGCATATTAACGTCCACGGATTATTTCTTTAAGTCTGGCAATGATTAGCTTGTTCTAGTATTTGGTCAGTCGCAAAAGTATCGGGAGGGTTGGAGATGTGAACCTGTTGTCAAGTGCATATCGTGCAGCTTGTTTTTTGAATCATTTTTAAAAATATATTTTAGAATAACTTCAGTGCAATGATGCAATGACGAAAATGTGCAAAAGCGTAGATGATGGACAAGCGCATTATTAGCCGTGTACCAACACATCACGTCTCACAAGAAATTCAGGACAGAGTGGGCAGTGAGAGATTGAGTGCTACTTGCGACATGTTGAGCAAAATAATGGGAGAAAGCCGACAACTGTACTTTTTATCCACTTAGCATATCACTGACCATTCACCATAAGTTGCTCACATCAAGATATATATCTCAAAGGCAATAAAAACCTAAGCGTACTTAGTCTAACATCAGGTGGGTGTATTTGCAGTTTCAGCTCCAGATGTTCGATATCATCTGCAGCACATCGTGGGCAAGCAGGGATAAGTGTTGTGAACTTCCAGCTTTGGTAAGAACACAAACACACACTCACACTCTCGTCATCTCTGAAAGTGCACTCATTTGGCGGATATCACAGCCTGAGATAATCAGAGCCGTAATTGTGCTTGTGATCAAAACGAGTGAGGATAAAACCAGAACGACCAAACGAAAATGAGATCCAAATGACTTGGAATCCGTTTGAACGGGGATGGCCACTGGCGAGGCGGCACTGGCATTTAACCGCACGCAAAATCAAATTATAGCCAATGGGCACCTGGAGGATATACTGTATGAAGTTTCCATTTCCATGATGTTTTCATGTACACACATGAGAGAAGTTGCGAAAATCCCCTACAGAATGAATGCTCGGAGTAAATCATTCAGTGAAATTTTGTTGCTTAAAAAGATAATTACCCAAGTCATTGTTAAATTATTGTCCCGATAGCAACACAAAAAATATCAATGCACTTGCAAAAATTGCTTATTTTTTTTCTTTGTGTCGATTGTCAGCCCTCCTGGCAATAGTAATCTGCAGAAGTTGAATTGAGACGCCTGGACTCTTTTTGTTTGTTGAATTTGCAATTATTAGGCTTATGACTTTCACATCGCTAAACAACGGGAAAATGACAACTGAGACACACGGGCATGAAATACTGATAAGCATACTTGTTTCTTTTTTGAAAGATTGAGGTAGATAACACAGAATATGTGAGCTACACACGTAACACTAAAGTGTTTATATTATAGCGAGTTGAAGAGGAATGTCCCTCAATGCCTCACGCCTGCACCTGTTCTCAAGACAGCAAAGGACCCCCAGGACCTTCCGGACCGCCTGTGAGTCTTTCTTGTTTCTGTGATTCACAATTAAGATTGACTAAGAGTGTTTTGTTAGTCACTTTGTGTTTGTTCATTGTGCTTCTCTTGGTCTCTAATTTATGAATTCAAATTTAATTCAATTATGGATGTTGTTTGTTTAGTATTTGTTCTTTGCTTGTGTAGTCAAGAAGTTAGGAACACAAAAGTTTAGTTTGACACAACAGTACACGTTTCAAAAGTAAAATTTGGTTTGTGAACATTATTGAAAAGAATTCGATTAAAATGAATTCAAACATTGTACTGATTCTATCGCTTTCGAGAATTGTTTCCTGAACATGCATTGGAGTAGGTGTTTTTTTTAGTTTTTTTTTTTAGAAGTAACACATAAAAAAACTGAAACTAATTTTTCAATTAGTCTGTCAACGTCTCGCCATTCAGTCTTTCCGTTCACCATATGGTCTCTGTTTTCTGCAATTCACTTACCACTCTTTAACCTCTCAATCATTGTCTGTCTCCGCCTTTGGCGCACCCAAGTTTGAGGGAGTAATTAAATGGCGATTCCATTTATCACAGACGATTTCGATCCGCCACAATTTTCATCCCGGTGCTACCAAGTCAGGTCCACTTTCTCATTTGGGGAATTCACGTGTCCATTTGCCAGCATCTTTCTAATTGTTTTTAATTATGTCTCATTAAAGAAACGTGTTTTGCAACAATACTGCAGTTCAGCAACAAATAGCCAATATATATGTTAATGCACAATTTCTACCGCTTCGTTATCGTCCTCCCGCCTTTGTCGGTGTATGAATTTCATTCTTCAACCAACAGCAGCGCCACATGCAGCTGTGATAGTGTCTTTGTGGCCATGCCATTATTTTCTTTTACGTCGTCTTCATCCCAACACAGACTCTCTTTTTTGCTGTTGCTTTATGTCTCCTTTTCAGAATGTTTGTTTGGCCCCGCAGCTTTGAATAGACTACTTAAATCACATTGTAACTGCGTTATGTGGCCGTCAGTGAATGCCACGGCGATGTAAATCTTTTCAGTGCTACAACAGCACACCAGTCAGCGTTGCCTCATTGTGCGTCGGTCATGTAGCGTATCCTTCTTTAAACACAAGGCGTCGGTCGCTTTGTAATGATGAACGTTTGTCCGTGATGGTTACAATGTTGGACTTTATGGCTGCAAAATAAGTCTGCGAGAAAGTTGAGCACGCTACTGTACTTTAAAACCTCCTGTTACATTTATTTCTACACCAACAATATGATTGGGTCAATATGACCCGCTGCATTTCTAACCATAAAAAATTACGTTCTTGTTAAATGAGGGTGTAATATAACAATAATAAAAATGTAAGTTCTTTGCAGTCAATAATAAAAAGAAGAAAAAGATATTTTTCACATTTTAAGATATTTTCTTTTAAGTTTTAAACTTTAACGTGGGTCAATTTGACCCATGACATGTCTTTAATGAGCCGCAGCGGGGAAATTCATGTTTTACTGTAACTGTATCGGGTAATAGAGCACAAAGCTTATTGCTCAGAAAATAGAATTAAGAATGACATCAAAGAAATGTAAAAAATAAATGTAGTAGCGGATTATTAGCGTCCCATCAGCAATCTAAATGAAATCTCATTTGTTATCCACAGTCCTTTCAAATCAATCAAAGATTCAGTCTCATTAAGATTGTGTTGCTCAGGAAATAAACCCCATTAGGTCGAAAGATGTAGTAGTCTGAATAATAAATATGAATCTACAGTTGGAAGGTGTTTTTACAACAGGACATGCTGTCTTCCAAGTAGAATAATTTATGGCTTCAGGGACAAGCTTGAGCTACAGTTTGACGACAGTTTGTTGGACTGAGGCTTTACTTGTGGATACGACTCAATAGTAAGCGCGGTAAGTGACACTTCTGCTGAGTTAGTGAAGAAACAAAATTTAAACGAGAGCATGGTATGAATGAAACTTAAGTTTGTGTTTTACATTTACATTTTTCACACTTGTGGAATCTATTTATTTATTTATTTATTTATGTTTATTTCATTTATTTATTTATTTATTTGGGAATGACTATACTGTATGTTGTCTTATGGTGTGTTTTCAGGGTGGTCCAGGGATACGGGGAACACGAGGAGACAGAGGCGAACCTGGAGTGACAGTGAGTAACGATCCCATTTTGAAATTGTCAATGATTTAATTTTACCTGAATTATAACGGCATAAAAGAAAAGACTCGTAGCTACTGTACTGTGATATTCTACCTTGACGGTGAAAAAAAAAAGAATAAGCAAAACATTAAATTTAATGACTTTTTATGATCCTTTGAGCGAGAATCTGCTGAATAGACATAGTATGCTGCATCATTAGAGAATGCAATTTGTAAACTCCTAGTCACATAAGGGTTGATTGGGAACTTATCATTAAATGCGCTAAAATGAAGGAAGTGGCTCTGTGACTTTTTAATGAAACGAAGACAGTGCATTCATGTGGTGGAGGTACAATGCTGCAGGGGGGTGAGAAAGCCCTCCCATGAGGAACAACGAAGGGAGGATCAATAAAAACACCCACACCATCTCTCAGCAGTGTTCTCACGCACTTGCTGACGATACATTATACATATGTTTGGTCCACAAGGATAGAACAGCCCCCAACTACTGCCTGTTGATTGTTGTTGAAAAGATGGAACGAAATCTCCTCGGTTATCGCTGCACACAATGAGTCTTCTATAACATCTCCCACTTTGTTCTAGAGGGTCGGCAGTATTTTGGAGAAGACAGAAAGCAGATGCGCCTGATTTAGCTTGGCTGTATTTAGCCTAATTCTACCTCAGCTAAGGAGATTGTGCGTTTTTGTGTCAGGATAGTGATTTTGTCGAGTCTTTCGGACGGACTCCATTCATCACTTGACAATGGTGAATGCAGGAGCTTTTGTGATTCAACCATGCGGCTAATACAACGGTGCAGCTTTTTTGTGGATTTTTCCTTCACCAGTAGGGGCGCTCTATAGTTCAGAAGATACACTAAATAAATCCCGATTTTTTTTTTTTTTTTTTACTCTTGGGTCTGTCCTGTTTTAATTAGCAAGGGTTGTTGCCGTGTTAAAAGGCACTGTTTTAACAATCTGTTTATGTACCTTTATGTGCATTCACAGAACAAAATCGTCCTGTACATGCAGCAAACAACTCTTTTTTTTTCAACATAAAAAACTGCGGCTTATAGTCTGGTGCGGCTTGTATATTGTTTTTGTTTTGGTTTTTTTTAACATAAAGCACATCTGCAACATTTACAGCAACACTCTTACAATGGGTCCAACATATCCGTCATATTCCTGATTTTATAAAGGATTACAATGCAGTTTATGTTTATATATTTAGACTTTGGTGCAGTGTAACTAACCATCCAGCTGGGGAAGGAGTTTTTTGCTCTTCCGTGCCCCCCTCCATCATGGTTATTTACCGGTAGTCATACATACGGAAAATGTGTTTTAGATAGGGTTCTTCCTACCACTTGTGCTCAATCACACAGGGTGGCCTCTCAGTGAGTCCATGAGAAAATATTATTGTTATTGGACAGAGTGTTAAGCGATGAACATGAGGCGGCCCACCCAAGAGTCTTTCTCAAAATTCCCAAGAATGCACCATTGGCAGAATAAAGGACATTTTTATTCTTCTTTGCCGGCCATGTGTGTTATGTGAGATGCATATAAGGGCAATACAGGCACATTCATATTCCACACACATAACTCGCCTGCAAGATCACAATTGCTTTATAGCAGCATTCTTACCACTGAAGGTATTTATCACTGTTCTCTTGACTTTATGCCACCACTAGCACGATTGTAAATTGCACAGATATTTCAAAATTACCAGTTAGATTTAAATTTAGTTTTCTTCCTTCTTATTTTTGAGGCAACCAAGTAAGGAAAAATATATTTAAGATTGCTCAAATGTCTTTCATGTTTGCATTTCTTTATTATTTTTGCAGGGTCCTCAAGGGCCTGTGGGGGAGGCCGGCTCTGTTGGAACACCAGGACCACCAGGTCCTCATGGACCTAGCGGCCTCTCCATTCAAGGGCCTCCAGTAAGATTTGCTTGTTGATGTGCTCACCTCACAGTATTTATGAAAATGAGAGGCATGTCCAGTATTACATAAATTCCACATTCCAGAAAGAATACCAGTTGCATAAGGTTTAAAGTTGTACTATATACTCGTACTTGCATGAGAACGGCTACAACAGAACAAAATAGTTTCCACAAATGGGCAGAAAAATCACATTGCGTGTGTTTTCATAAGTTCTGTGCTATCAAACACCTGCCAGCATAAACTGTCAAAAAATATCCTGCCCGACATTTTTAGGCTCGACTCCAAAACTGTGTTATGAAGAAAACTGATGTTGGTTTCTTTGGTCTCTTGGTTTTTCAGTCACTATGACCGCTGTCAGTCAGACAACTGACGTGTGAAACAATGTTTGCATTGCAGGGGGCTGCTGGGGAGAAGGGGGAGACAGGAGCGATCGGCCCAGTCGGCCCAATGGTAAGAGTTGCTCTGCATTTTTATAAAACATCAAGGGTTCTATTTTTAGCGTCAGCACCCAAATGCCGGTGAATCATGATTTTTGAGCCAGTGCAAGGTTTACTCCGCATTTGTCAATTTGGCAGACCGTTCTCTGCCAAGATGTTCGTGCTGCCGCAGCAGTGGGAGTGTCATTGGAGGTGCGCCTGGCAGACTGTCAATTTGGTGACAGAAAGTCAAAAGTCGAAACTTGTGCTTGCTCTAAGTGCTGGCGCAGTGTAGACTACTGGGTTAATGAGTTTTCACTTAGTCAGACGGGTAGTACGTATATGTCCGTTGTATCTCTAATCTCGTTGCACACTTGAGTACAATGACAATAAAGGGATTTCTAATTCTAATTCTAATTCTATTTCATTGATCAACATGTGAGCAGCGAACCCTCTGAATCATTGTAGAAAGAATTTGATAGGCTGCCCAACAATCACGGATTCTATTCCTCACTCCACTTTGGTACGAATCAAACAAACTGAAACCCAGCTGTGACTGTTTATAAATTGTTCTCTGTGTATCTGCCTGTGCGTGCCTGCATGCTTAATTAATACAAGTGAGCATCCCATGTATTATCAGTCAAGTCCCTTGTTTTCATTCAAAAAATAATGTTATACAGTACGTGTTGTGCTGTCATAGGGCCGTTCAATAAATTGGTTTTAACCCATCTCGTGAAGCAGACAAAAGTGGTACCGGATGAAATTGACTTGAAATTCATTTGACTTGATGCGCAGAAATGATGAATAAGTCAGAAAGTTAATGTTATCTGTCACTGTCCTGTTACTGCAAATTAAATATTAATCTGGGACGGGTGCGAGCACTATGAGTCCCACATAAGTGGTGCTTATCAACTTTGTTTGACTTGGGATTCCAATTTGAAAGACCATTTATTGAAAGTGGAGTCCCTGGCTGACATGCTCATCCAAATCAAAATTAAAGAGTGCCAAATTTGAATCTTGCCTTTAAGTATTTGGGTAGCAAATGGTTTTCTATTGATTTAAAGCAACGAATAAGTGTCCTCATTTTACAACATTATTTTATATATCTATCTATTTCTATATATATATATATTTATTTATTTATTTTTTTTATTTATTCTGTTGTTTACTTGGAAAGTTCACTATGGAAATAAATTACTTTCTCGTTACTATTCAGCTTTCAGTATGCACAAGAAAATCATTCCACACGGAAAGATTTTTTTTTTTCTCCCTGAAATATAAAATAATATTAGTGCAGTAATGATCACTCTGGATTCATCTAAAAGGGCACTGTGTCATTGCTTTGTTGATATTAAATTGACCTGCTGCATAATGTCCACCCATTTAACGAGCTACAGTGACTTATTATCTTACAAATTGCAAACAGCAAATTCAAATTAAGAGACAGTCTGTGCGTTGGTGCACATATGTGAAGTTAACATCTGCCAAATTTGAAACAATATCACATCATATAATGATGTTTAGCAAGGTGTAGTCTCATTTAACTGTGTTAACTCTCCTACTTTACGCGTTTGACACAAATTCTGTAAGCTCAGAGATAACTCACAACACTTTATCCATGATGACGTTGTAGCGTTGACATTTTGCATGACCTTACACAGAGGTAGGTGCAGTGGAAATTGTTTGTAACCTAAATGCATGTGTCCACATTGTGGGAACACTTTGGCAAAGGCGCCTTGGATGTGTCATTGATGTCGCTCTCAATTGTCGTCATCTTCCTCAGTGTTACTGTACTTGTACTTGTACTTTAAAAAAAAATATTTAAAAATGGTGGGAGGGGGCTCATTTCCCATTGTCTAGGCATCACCTTCGCTTATCTCAGCAGGCCGTCTGCTCTTTTTTGGCGGAATCATTTCTGTGGTTAAATTGTCAGTGCATCCCTAATTATGTCTACTAATTCAGTGATTCCTAACAATTGTATCAGAGCACATTAGTGGGAGGTAAACAGGTGTGCCACTGGAAATTTTTCAATTTCTACAAAAAAAAAAAAAAAACAATCTTCGTTCATCAATGTACCCAGCAACAGTGACAAACAGAACAATTAAAATCTCTTCCTCTCAACGCTAAAAGGTACAATTCTCAGATTGGTGCATCTGTCGCCATTCACACAACAGAATAATAGTTTTGTGTTCAACTGAACAGGCAAACATTTCACGCTGAGCAATTACATTTGTGAATAAATTGAGACAAGATCCTCATTATTCCAGACAGTGTTGAGTAGAAACATTTTGTGACTTTTTTTTTGTTTGGCTGTGTGGCGTGAGACTTTTCCAATGTAGAATATGTGCCTCGACTCAATAAAGCTTGAGAAATCTTTGCTTTGATGAGTGAAATCCTGCTTGTTTGTGTTGTGTTTAGGGTGTTCCTGGAAGCCAGGGTTCCCCCGGTAGGGATGGTCCCCCTGGAGCCAGGGTAAGACATCTTTTGATACTAGGACGCAACAGAAAAAGTTTCTGAGTTTCAAGTAAATGTTTGAAATCATTATAAGGCCTTTTCATTTTAAATTAGCAACGTCCTTTAGTTTACCACCCAGTTGGTTATCCCTTCTGTGTTTTTGTCCCTGTCCGAGTGGGAGCCATAAATTTCTATTTTTAGACACTGATATGTTTATCTGAAAAGATTTAAAATGTTTGCTAACAGACAACAACACGGTACGAGATTGTATGTCATCACAACACGTACTTGAATGTATTAACAATTGCATTTATATAATAAAAGGCGATCCCGTGCTGCTTCTTTCACATCGAAAGCGGAATCTCGGCTTCATTCTTTCATGATTAACACTATAGAGGCGTAGCTTTGACACACGTGACGGTTGTAGACTACATGAAAAATTCGCAAGTCATCAAATTAGAGACAGAATATCCACTTTTTACTGCTGTCAATGGCGGACATATGTAAGGTATCTATTTCAGATCCGTCTTGTTAAGCTAAAATTCCACAGAAAGAACTTTAGGTACAATATTGGTTGGCATCTGTGATGCTGAAATTCACGATGGAATGAAATATTTAATTGTTTACCCTGAGGAGTCTCGGTTGTGAGGCCAGTGGCTTCACAATCACATCCCATGCTTGGCTGGTTCCACGTGTCCACTGAATCGAGAATTTTTGCAGCCCTTCTATTGATATATGAAGTGTATTTTTCTTGTTGCACATGAACGCGATCACATTTCTGTGCAATTGTGAGCTGTGAGTTTAGTTTCTCCGGTGTGTCTTTAGTGGTTTGGTCCGGGTGATTGCTAGAACGCTTGACTCCTGGGTGCCTCTCACTCTTGGGTGATTTGTTACTGTGTGAAGAATGTACAAAGTGCTGTTGGAGCAAGTGTTTTCATTTGGACGGAAGGATATCCCCTCGATGCCATAGCTGCCTCCTTAAACGAAACACCGCCGGGAATGTTCCCAGCCATCTTTGTCTCACCAAGTACGATTCAGCATCGTAAGCAAGCCAAAAGACGTAAGCACAACTTTAGAGGCTAGTTCATTCGAATATCTGGGGGCTTGTATCTTCAGCTGTGTTCAATATTTTAGTAGTTGCAATGCTTTGCGTTGGCTTCACTTCACACAAGCCTGGAAAAAGAGCCACGTAAGGCGAGAGATCGTGATGAAAGGGCAGCGGGCGCTGTTCGGAAAGCAAACCCATCCATTTTTCCCGGTTGGATGATAATTCCAGTTTACGAAGGTTTCCAAGGTCAACAGCAGTGGATTTGTGTGACTATGCGCCAAAAGTACAGGAACATTTACCTGCAGCAACGGCAATAAATATTGAATAGATCTGCAACTCAAAAGTGAAGAACCATGAGATGTGTTGTCAATCGACAGACGCTTGTATTGCAATAAGATCATTTTTGAAATTGACCGAAAATAAAAACTGTGTATTTTCTCTGCATCGAGCACAGGGCCTACCAGGTAATAATGGACCTCAAGGTCGACTGGGGCCACCGGGCCCTCTTGTAAGTTTTTGCTTTCTTACAATTACCCAAAGAATGCATTCTTGCCAGGTACATTGAAAAAACAAGCAATGCTTTCCACCTCTCAGGGAGCCCCGGGTGCACCTGGAGCTCCAGGACAGATTGGATCCGCGGGTCCTCCAGGAGAGCAAGGACCTTCTGTAAGTTCATTTTTATTTATTTTTAAATGTAACGAAAATAACATTGTGCTGATTACGATTCATGTGACCATGAATCTTCAGTAATTATTAAATGTTTTTGCCTTCTTGTAGAAAGTCAAGCAATTTAAATACAACAGCCTTCCTGCACTCCACCCAGTCGAATTTTGCATAACATACGCTCCGTTTTAGTACAATTCATCACAAGCTCCATTTATCTTCTCCGAATGATGACTTTACATTTGCACTGAAAGCATAAATGGTTATGTTGACGAGTGTTTTAACATAGTTAGGATGTGCGTTCCTTCTAATTGGAAGTGTGTATTTGTCAAATGTTAACTATTTGCCCCAAAAATGTAAAATTATGCCGACGATTTTCTCGTGATTAAAAAAAAACAAAAAAAAAACACAATTGTTACATAAGCTCTGCTAAAAACACTCAAATAAAATGAAACGAGGAGCAGTAAAATGGAAACAGAGCAATGGGGACAAGCGATGGTGTAATGTAAAAGTAATGAGCTCCAACTGTGTAAGACAGGCGTGGGCAATTAATCTTTCAAACAGGCCACATGAAAATCTGGAACGCTTGCTGAAGGTCAAGCCAACATCCACCAGCTAACCTCAACTTTGTCTCTAATTTTTTATGTATTTACAAAAAGCGTATTGCCTTGTGTAGATATGATATATGTTGTTATATTTAGGAAATCATTTTAAACCAACTCAAAAAGATGTCCTTCATTCTAATAAGGGGAAAAAAATGCAAAATAGTGCGAGTGCAGCTACAAGAAATCATCTTATGGTGAGCCGGTACCACGCATGTTTTTTTCCCAGCTCATCGTCCTGCGTGTTAGGCGAGGATGTGGGACAGGCCATTGAAGTCACATTCAGCTGCAATTCTACTTGCCACCTCAATTCTAATTCTAATTCAAGAATGAAATTGGAATTTAGGGGCCATTCTCAATTCCAGTCAGAATTTTCTACAGCGCTACTTGAGCCGTGCAGCTCTTCGGCACACCATCTGTTCAAATAGCTTTGTGTCTTTGACTGACTCGTGCACTTAAAAAGTTGTATTGCACTTTAATAAAGCAATTTTCATGACGGAGAACCAGTCCTCCACAATCTAATTGTGTACGCAAAGGATAAACAGGCGTTTTCTTCAAATGCAGCAATAAGTTGATGATTCAAATCACAGTCAGGTAATATTTAGCTCTAATTTGCCTCGGGATTACAATGTGCTGCACTCTGATATCCTTTTGTTGCCGGGGTGTGCTTGGCAGCTTTACCGTGTTTATGGCGTGAGCAGATATGAGATCCGTGTGCTTTACAGTGTTGCCAGAAGCCCTCGAAGCCACAGTTTGTATGTGCGCACAAAGAACCTGCATGGATGGCTTATATTTTTTCAAAATATACAGTAAATGCATCAAAACTTGAGGAAAAATGATACTTTCAATATAGTCAGTCCTGCCTCCACATACAAATGTCATCTTTATTCTCATGTGCTTTTTTTTTTTTTTTTATAGGGTCCTGCTGGTAGCAAAGGAGATAAAGGAGAAAGAGTAAGTCCCTCCACATCAGTCAATCAACGATGGTTAGAACTAATCCAGTTTTATGAAATGGAAATAATACTTGCTCAGAGTCACCAATGTCGTCTTGATTTGAAGTAATCAGTTCCCTCTCTCCTCTCATTAAAACTGTTTTCATTTTTGCACAAGCATTGATTCTGTTTCTGCCTTGCACTGCCTGCTTCTCGTTCAGAGGAAAGTGAATCAAATCAGTGTTCGTGCCAGAGTGATCAGAGAGAGGAACACAGTTTACTAACCTTCACCCGACCAATTTCAGCTACTTTGACGGTTATTTGTGTCCTCCTGCGCTTCATTTACTGGAAAAGAGAAGGTCTCTACAGGATCCTCCCCATCTGTATTACAATTTTGTGCCTGGTGGGCATCTTCCCAATGATGAAACTCACTTCACAGTGATGGGGTGGCTTATGATCATTTAACAGGGACAAGTTAAAACATTTATTGGAAATAGCCACATCAAATATTTAGCCACTACCACTCGCATCTGTTGTGGGTTTGTAATAAATGGAGCAGGCTGCATTTCACAAATTTGCTGGAGGGATTGAACATGCCCTGCAGACATTTTCTGGATGTGTTGAAATGTTGAATAACTTTTTACAACAAAAGAGAGCACCAGTTTGTTCTCGTTTTGGGCTCTAAATGGGGACACACCTCAGTGAATTAACCGTGGTTGGCCCATCAATTGCCCCGGAATCTTATTTCTTCATCTCACACATATCATTCGACGTCATACAAATGTTACAATACTGGTCTGGAATACACATACACATTATAGAGAAAAGTATTTGAACATGTACTGTAGATATAGAATTTATATCTATAAATGTGTTTTTCTTCCGTCAGGGTGAAGTGCAGTCCCAAGCAGCAGTGCGTGCTATAGCAAGACAAGTGTGTGAGCAGCTCATCCAGAGTGAGTGATCAGCAAAATTAAACCCCGACACTTTACTAGGTACACTTTGACACAAATCATCAAACAGAGGTTTGGAAGGTTTCATGTTTTATGTCACGTCCGTGTATATTAATTAATCTTTGAAATAAGATATAAGATACTGGCAAGATCAACCAAGTTGCCGGGTCAGGTGCATCGCGGGGGCGTTTCGGCCTCACTGTCAAGTAGGCGCACCGGATGGAGACGCGGGCTGCGTTACTTTTTCTTGTCTAGTTGTATCATTGGAATACACGGCGGGCCGCAAATGGCCCCCGCCCCGGACTTTGGACAACCCGGTTGTAAACTGAGAGGGGAAACATAAATGCTCCTACTACCTTCTTGCTTCATCATCATCATTATCGTCATCTCTTCCTGTTTGCAGGCCACTTGTCACGCTATAACTCCATCCTGAACCAGATCCCAGTGCAGTCATCAGCGTCAGTACGCACAGTGCCTGGACCACCTGGTGAGCCTGGCAGAAGAGGCCCCCCAGGACCTCAGGGAGAGCAAGGACCATCCGGCAGACCCGGTTTCCCCGGCTCGAACGGACAGAGTGGACAACCAGGAGAGAGAGGTGAGGTTTGAGTGACAAATAAAATAGGACAGGCTCTCATCTAGAAAGGATGACACGTGTCAAGATGGAGACAGACACAAATGAAATTCCTGTCAAATTTAAATAAGCATGTTCTCTTGTCAAATTGGTTTCAGCTCATTGTCAATCCTTCACATTCTGCATAATCTTTTTGTGCGTTTAGTGCAGTGATTCCAGGAAATTATGCTATTTCCCTTAATTGGTCCCAATTTTGTTTTTCACCACAAATAATACAATTTGCCAGGGATGTACAATGACCCTTTAAACAATTACATGTTTGTCCATTAGAATACATAGAATGCAGACGTTCCAATTAACCTAATCTTGACTTGTTGCCAATCATAGAACAGAATAATTGCGGTGAGTGCCACATTTCACAGTGCGTCATAAATACGTGAGTAGAGATAAGAGCATCATTACCGCAATACATTTACTTTTGGTGACATATTTTTTCGCTGATGTGCCCTGACATTTTTCCATTGTAAAATGTGTTATGGCCCCAAAATGGTTAGGAAACTGTAATCTTGTGCTATGTAGTAGAAATGAAAAATGTGATCGATCCCATTCTGTCCTCAGGGCTTTCAGGGGAGAAGGGTGAGAGGGGGAGTCCAGGTGTTGGAACTCAAGGACCTCGGGGACCCCCAGGACCACCAGGTGACACTAACTCCGCCACGCACCTTTTGATTGCTTTGGATTTGTTTGCTTGTTTTAAGCTCTAATGCGTTTGATACATCAACCTGGTTTTTAATATTTTTGTTAAATGTTGGTCAGAATTCACACGTTCACATCTCGTGATTTTATAATGAGTACATATCTAAATTTATTATTTGAATTTGCTAAATTGGAAAGTTAGACATGTCTAGAGTTAATTCCAATTGCATATGAATAATTTAGCTAAATTGACGAAAATCGAATCTCATCAGTTCAGGTTGAAATGTAGGAATATATTTTGTCCCTGAGGATAGGGGTGACCTTCTTTTTGCGATTTCAACTCCAGATCATCAATCTTCATGCATTGATTGCATAGGGTGACAAAGGCCTTGGTAGAAGTCCATATTCTCTTGTCCCATCAGAACTGTCCTAACACTACTCGAGTATTCCCCTGGCATGTCGAATACCAACGTACTTTGTGCTTCTGGACCTCCGTGAGTTTCTTCGAACAAAACCTTATACTGTATGTTTCAGGAGTTGAAACTGGTTGTGCTTTGCTCTCTGATGAAATCCAAAGGCAGCTTGAGGCTGTGTTGCACTTCCACAAAGGACGAGAACTTGATTTCCTCGTAAGCTTTGGGATTTGTCTGCCTCAGCATGGTGATAGCCTTGAGTGTGTATGACACATTCTTGTGATATCTATAACGTCTTTGAGTAAGACAGCTGTAACTCAAACATGAAGCATGTTTAATGAATAGGTGATTTCAAGATCGCATTGAATTCATTCAAGTTGTGGTACGTGTGCTCCACTTCAGGGCACTCGTTCAGCTTTAAAGGGCTTTGATCTGGAAACAGAAGACAAGCCCAGTTTACACAAGCAAGTAACGGCTGGTTTCTGGAGAGAGAGACAGGTCATCTATTTCAGGGTGTGTTCGGGTTACCTTACCTCAATCACCTTGAAATGGTGATTTAATCAGTGTCTTTGTGTGTGCATGTACAATATACTTTATGGTTGTCTCACTGGCTTCATAGGACCTTCTTTTCGGGCCCAGTGGAGGGCAAGTGCAAAGTGCAGTCTAACTGTGCACATGCGTGGAGTTTTCTTTCCGTTTATATTTTTTGAGACGGGCGCCGATAGAAAAGGGCGTTTGCGCCATTGTGAGTGTGAACACATTAAACAAAGACATTTACGGTCATTGTGTGGTGTGGTGCTGTGACACAAGAGTACAAGGGCTCCTTTCACATTGTTCTGTAGACCCTTTCATAAATACTGGAGGGATCTTATATTTAAGAAATGATGGCGAATGGGTCCAAATGGACCATCTCACTTTGTCAAACGCTGTAGACTTTTGCGCTTGCGCTTGCATTCTGATGGATTCCATAAAAATGAACCTTCTGGGTAAATGCTGGCTTGTTAACCGCTCTCGTCTCCTGTGGCTTCCTTTATGCAGTCGATGTGACAGGCAGCTTCTTGTATTCTTTAGTGTTGCTTTGTTGCAGTCTGAGAAAGATGATAGTTGAATGGCATCACCCACGCTTTTATTTGTCATTATTTACTAACTCTTATGTACCTGCCCGGACTTTCTTCTCAGGCTTACCAGGTGAAGGGCGAACAGGCAGTCAGGGGCCCCTCGGTCGGCCTGGGAACCCCGGGGCACCAGGGAGGCCGGGTAATCCGGGTTCCTCTGGACCAGCTGGACCACCGGGTTACTGCGACCAGAACTCTTGTTTGGGTTACAATGTTGGAGGTAAGCACACTAGCACACCAGGAAAGTACATACAAAAGGGATGGACATTACGGAAGCACAAAAGAAGTACTGATTCAGCTCCTTTGAATTACGTACAAGTAAAATAAATAAAAATGTATTTGCATTATCGTGCCAAATTTAATAAGTTGGCCCAACAACAAAATTACACATTAGCATAACAATCTGATAGTTGGAAGCAGGGACACTGCCAGGGATTTTTGGCCTCATTAAGTAAAATTGCTTGTGGACCCTTAAAATCATCATCACTTTGCCTCCTTGCCTGGGACTAAATCAGATACTCGCCAGATGTCATTTACATGCACTTGAGAATGCAATAATCAGAAAAACAAAACTTGCTTTACATGGGCCATTATCAGATTTCTTTAGGAGTACAGTTTGAATTCTATGTTTCTATGACATATTTATGCCTACTAATGACCTAAAATTGAAATTTCCTGTTATTTTCAAAACATGTAACTGCAACTGTTTTACTGCATGAGGAGAAGACAGTGGTTGGCTCTTATGTGGCAAGAATCTGTCATTGGCGTTTGAATGATAGCCGTTCCGCCACTCCTTCTAAACTGTTGCATGCACGTTCAGAGTGAGAACTGTTGAGACACTGTCACATTCATTCTGCACATTTCTTTTAACACAGATTGATATGAAAGAAGAGAATTAATCAAAATACTTGCTGTGCCGGAGCTTAGAGGACTGTATGTGTTTCACCTTAGCGGTGTTGCGGATGCTTTAACTACTTACTTGAATCTACCACATTACTCAAACCGAATTAACTCAATCCAACTGTGGTGTAGAGAGAGCAAGGGGAAACCAGATTCAACACTTAATACAATTTATTACAACCAAATAATTGCTTAATAATCTTCACTTCATATGACCAAATATAACAACCTAAATTTAGTTGGGCGCCCAAATTAGTATTACTGAATGTTCTGGCCAACGTTGCCGCGGTTACTGGTATTGAGGAGGAGAAACTGCTCCTCCGCTGGCGAGTGAGCGAGTGCACCTGCTTGTCGAACGTCGGGGAGGAGTCCAAATGGCGAGGGTGGGTGGCTGCTGCGATGACGGTGGATCCGGAAGACGCTGCCCAGTCCAATTGATGCTCACAGTCCACCGCTGTTGACTGCGACACACCGCTAATGGCTTCGGGTGTCCTCTCGTCTCCGTCGTGTGGGTTAGCCATGCGCCAGCGAGGCGGGGGAATGGCCACGTTAGTCGAGGCAATCTGACTGAGCCGAGGGCTCACAATCATTCCAGCTCCCTTTCGAACAATCGGCGTGCATTTTCGATTTCTGACACATTAACATTTTGTCCAGTCTCGTCTCATCAAAGAAAACTCGCTCTTTGTCTCGTCGTGATTTTGTTGTCAAAAAGCTATGTTTAGGTCGTCGTCGTTGACGAAAACAACCCTGATTGAAATTGCCTTCAATAATGACAAGCCTCATTTTTTCTCACTCCGTCAAACTCCCTCCACCAAAAGATGTTACTCGACGGCTGCCGCAATCAGCATAACGTTGTCCGCCTCTGGTTTTCTACACATTTGGATCCGAGTGTCCAACTGCTGTTGGACTCATAGTTGAGATAATGTGGAACCTGGTCTTCGGTTTAGAGATGGTACTCGGGTTGACTCCAAACAATGGGGGCTCTATCTCGAGCAGTCAAATTCGACATGTGCTGTTAACTTGGTGCCTAAACGGGGTACCACAAGCTCAAAATGACTGAATGAATGGCAACAGCAAAATCAGCGATTTGGCATCGACAGAAAAGATTTGGCAGATTTAACATGGGCGTAGTCCGCCGACTGAGCTCTGCTGCTTATCCCACAAATGCATGTTTGGTACAGATTTGGCACCATTTAAAAGGTAAATAAATAAGCTGAGGATTTATTGTCAGAGAGTTTTGTTTTGACAAAGAAATCATTTACCAGTACCAACATAAATTTGAAAGTGACTCTTTCTTTCTTTCTTGAACTTTGTGTTTTTGTTAGCTGTAAGCTATAATTATCAAAACAGTTTTAATATATACGTTTCACTTTTGAATTCAACTACTAAATTCCTTTCCTACAATTGAGAGGCACCTGCACTACATGAATCTAATTGAGTGAGAATTGCGCAATTTCCCAACGTAATCTCACCTCAGTTGCAGTAGTAGTTGTATCCAAAACTATTTTCATGACACTAAATGACCTTGTTTTTCTGTTTCTAAGCCTAATTAATTTGGAATGAATATTTATTCTTCCAAATGTTGTACTTTTTAAAAATTCATGCAGACATATCAAACTCCTATTTCCACCCAATTTGAGGAGTAGAATGCAGCTGCTGCATTTTGTGAAAAAAAAAAATAGATATTAAAGGGGACAATGTAGACAGTGGCGATTGGTTCTCACGATGTTATTGTTCAAATAAACCTCTCAGACATTGCACACTAATCTGGCTTTTAGAATTGTTGCACTGACAAGTTTATGTATTCAACAACTGTCTGAGTTTGTGGTTCGGTAAACAAACCCCAACCCAGATAAAAGGCAGATTTGAATATTGATAGTGATGAGGCGGCTGCATGTCTGCTCGACTTGCTTCACAGCAAAGCTATCACACCTCGAAAAGCTTTTGACACCTGTGTCATCCCGATCGTCTTCTAAAAGTGGCTGACGCTGAGACTTTCATTCATCAAGCTGCAATTCATATTCCTGAAAGTTATTCAGTCGCTGTTTTTTTTTTCTGTTTTTTTTTTTGGAAAAGCCTCATCAAGTTGTTCTGAATTGTTTGTGGATAAAATGTTACATCCGTGCGTAATAAACTCCAGCATTTGTTTGTTCTTTGCATGTCATATTTCATTATATTCACTATTGTTCTTCTACTAAACTGGAGTGTCAACTACAAGACATTCAAACAACCTCAAAAACTGTGTTAAAACTAATATGATGTGAAGCAATTTCACGCGTTCTTGCATTGCTTAGCACAGGGTCGTCAAACTCATTGTTGTCGGGGGCCTTTTTGTAGTTTCAGTTTCCCGCAGAGGGGCATTATGACAAATGTTTAATCTCCTCATATTATCACATACAGTATGCACAAAAACTGATGGATGCATAACAAGTTTTGAAATCAGATGACAAGGAGTTTGACTGTTCAAGATTTTTTTTTTGAGATTTTAGCAAGAATCACGGGAGTTGACGAACAAGAGGAAACATAAAATGAAGTGGCGGGCTTAAGCTTCTTAGATGTGGTTTGGAGTAGAGGTTTCTAATGTGTATATATATATATATATATATATATCCATCCCAGTTCAACACTAATCATTTCCTCTGTCCTCTGCAAGTTTGAGAGTTGGAACCATCTGGTGCCTTTGTGACATGAGGTAACATCTCGTTTCCTTCTTCCCTTTGCTCCTCTTCCTCCTCCACGACTCAAGTTCAACGAGACTATGGGAATGATTACTGAGGAGCGTTCTCCAGCTGTCCTCCTGTCCTTCCTCTGCATCCTGTAGATTCAAAGACTTCCTCAAGACCTCCATCCCCCCTTTGCGATGGAGAGTTGCAAGCATTTAATACTTCATTCCTGCAGGAGTGTTTGTTTTTGTTTTTTGTTTGTTTTCAGGATCACTTCATATTTTCACATTGTGGATTTTTTATAAAAAAAAAAAAATAAATAAATAAAAAACAGGGAGGGGCGGGGGGGAAAAATTCAGCCTTGCTTTGCTTTTCCGGCACCATATTTTGACAATCTCTGAGGCAACCCTGGATTATAGTTTACCAAAAAAAGACCATAATGCTGTTATTATGTGCACACAATGCTTCATCCCGCAGCCTCTTTCAAATCTCTTTAGCGCTTAATCTCGTCTTTCAAGCCCACAAGCAAGTGATGAGTTCTTCTTGCTTGTTGGCTACTTTATTCAATTCACCTGCTAAAAAGATGGGCAGAACCCCCTCGGATTTGGGCCGTCGGATTGGGTTGTCACTTTTTCAACCTCTGCATGCTCCTCACATTGCTTCAAACCCTCTCTTCTCAAAATGGTGGCGGGCAGCCGATTTTTTTTTTTTTTTTTTTTTTTTTACCAACCCCAACACCCCCCGGTTCCATGTAGCCCCACTAAAAACAAAATTGATAAGAAGTAATATCTTTTTATAATTGATTGACATCAACAAATTTATCTTGCAACAGATAAGGTGTCATTGCTTTCCTTCTTCGTCATTGATATGTCCCCCCAACTAGCAACAACAAGAAAGCCACCTTAGGAAGAGGATTACAACTCTGATGGTGGGATTTTTTGGGGGGGTGAAAAAGTCCTCCAGTAAACTCTAACAACTCTGCTCCTTGCACTCCCTTGTGGAGAACTTTCCTCAAGTCTGTGCCACAACTGATCGCCAATGTTCCCTTCACCCTCCCACAGTCCAAACTTTGCCTCATGGTGGCTACCAACCCTACAATCCACCCTACCACCCTTCCGCAGTAGCGTACAACAACGACCAAGGAGCCCGAGATGACGAGGAAGAAGAGGAAGAGGAAGGTGAAGAGGACCCTTATTACCATGGTTACGCCCCTCGTCCCTATCGCTACGGTTACCGTTCTGAACCCTCCCACTCGGAAGATGTGGAGCTGCGGTCGCCCGGCGTGGTCAGGAGGTTGACCTGAGACGTCGTCGTCGTCGTCATGGAGGAGAGAGAAAAAGACGGCGCACTCACCTCAAGTGCTTGAGTTCTTCACACACACATACAGCCGAAGCCCCTGCGATCAAGACGCCCCCACCCCTAGCCTCTCCCCGATGTTCGCTCCACCTGTTGAAACAATGTAAATATCTCTGTGGACTCTTGTATAATATTGCAAAAAGTGCCTGATCTTTGTTTGTTTGTAATCGTCAAGGTGAGACGACTTATGGAAAGCCATTTGAGCATTTACTCAATGTGCTGGGGTCCATGTACTAGAAAACATGACTCGCTAGTTAGTTACAATTCAGCATGAACAGTGAAATATTTGATCCTTTTTGTGAGCTTTAGTCAAGATTCTTACTTACACAGCATCATGGCCGAGAGGTCGTTATTTATCAAACCATGCACAGTCAGGGTTTCGTTTGATAAAATGCACACATGATGTTCCAACAATTATCAACGCAATTATAATGCAAGCAGGAACAAATTAAAGCAATAATTAGAATTGTGAAGAATTCAAATTGTGTTGTGTCATCGTGTGTTGTTAGATTTGAACAAATGAGTCGTCGATCTCCAGTGTGAAAATACGGTGACAATTGATTCAAATAGACGTAAACTTTGAGTACACAAAAGCCAAGAAAAATACAATACCTAGTGAATTAATCCTCTGTAAAATTGAGATTTTTTTACTTTTAGCTGCGTCTCCGCTCAAATAAAATGTGCATACGTGTCATTTTATGCCATGACACTGAAAAACTTGAGGCTCCGCCCCTGACAAAAGCGTTGTGTAGAAATACGGTCGTTGAAAAACGCTAATATTAAGACAACTTGTTCCACTCATGAGCTGAATTGTCTTCGTCGTGTGGATGGAGCTCGCTCTGTAGATGAACCTTCAACTGGATTTAGAATAAATGATCAAACAGCTTTCCGTAACCACCCACTCATCTTCACGAACGCGTCCTTGTATTTCAAAAGATGAACGACGAGCTGGTACCACTTGTACAGGCAGCTTTTTACGTTGACTAAACATCACCTGCTGATTTGTTTCGGCGTGTTCATCTTTATCGGCCGTGTTCACACTTAGTTCGCTTGAAAGAGTCCCTCGCTGCGATTGCTCGGCATGTGTGGTTCCGCTTCAAAATTTGGGATTTTAAAGATGTTAAGTATCTTCCAACCATGGAATAAGCTTAATGTCACTTGAAGTTTAAAAACTGTGATCAGTCTTCACTAAAATGTGTGGACTTGTCTACTTATGCCTACTTCAAATGCTGGATATATTGGTAAAAATGCTCACTACAGAAGCTTGATGTCACTTAATGAGTGACATCCATAAAATCCAAAATATAGAGGTGGTCAGTTTTATGATTTCAGAGGTTGCAGTGGGACATCTGTATGTCCACATGAATTTTGGTGACAATGGATCATGCATTTTTTTTTATTTTTTTTTTTTTACATTAGCGACGTCAAGCTTTCTTATGCTCACGTTAAGCGTTTTAAACTGTCCCTTTCCTCGCTGCCTGTGCGTGGGTGAGTGCTGGGCATCCTAAAGCGCTTAGTCAAATACATTTTACAAGCTTGTCGCTGATATCTCAAAGTGAAGAGCAAAACAAAATGGGGAAAAAAATATCCAACCCCTGTGCAGACAAACTTTGGTCAATTTTCTTTAGTGCTCATCTCAGTCTGACTTGATCATGTAACTTTGAATTGTCGTATGTTGGTTAAAATCGTAAATTTTAGACCCGTGTGAGTCAACAAGTGTGAACACCGCCTTAATCGAAAAGTGATTTTGCTGTACAGTGTTCTGTTGTTTACATCTCCTCGGCTGAATGCATCGAAACCCTCCCCAAGTTACCTGAACACTGTGGAATACTTAAGTTGTTTTAAATTCTATTGTTACTACTCAGTGTTTGTGTTGTCATAACTGAACAAACGTGTGTGTGTGTGTGTGGCATTTTAGTCTCAGCACAACATTTGATAATCATCACGTGAGCAATTAGGTTTGAGAGACCTAAAGAGGTCAGAGTGAGTTCAAAAACAAAAACTGTCTAAATGTTAAATCTTTTGTTTCCAATGTTGGTGTGGTGGACTGTTCATATGCTTGTTCTCTGTTTTTGTCCCAACCGACCTCGACGTAAACAAAAAACAAGGTCACAAATTCACGTCTTGACATGGCATGCCATCAAAATAAAATTATTTGATATCAAGCAATCCAATTGTCTCGAAACGTGGTGGACATTCAGCTGATCAGTATTTTTAATGGTTGAACGTTAACTTTCAGAGGGAAGCTGTTTGCCTCAAATCACATCGTCACACCTGATATTGAAAAGGTCTTGATCAAGGGCTTTGCAGATCTGTAATTAATCCGTCAGCACACTCTCATATGATTAAAACCAAATAGGCCACAAAACAACTCATGATTAGGAATTTTCAATACCTCATGTATTAAGTTCGTTCACCTCGATTGGGCATCAAATTAAATACTAAAATCACAAAATGAGGCAAAGAATGTCTCACCACATGGCATGAAGTGTGGCATAGGAATCGTTGTGGTGTTTACTTTTTTATTTTCATGCCGAGTTGGGTCTTGACTTCTTCAGTTGACAGTCAAACAAAACCAGTTGAGACTCATCCGCAAGCACAAAAACAAAACTTGAGCTGCCGGCCGACCGGCATCTTTTCTGTTGTTGTTTTTTACCAGAACATCAAACGTGTCTCAACGCATGAATGTATTTATTTTGTTGGATTTTATAACCAATAAATCTGTAATGAGACTATAACTGATGCCTCTGTTGTTTGTGAATATTACACAGAAAATGCTCATGCGGTACATTTGAGAAAAAAAAATCAATGTCTTGAATTCTTTATTAGTCTAGTTTGCAACAAATGTACACACTGACAAAGAAAAACGGCATAATTGGTGACATCGTCAAGAATGTATGTGTGGGAGTCAAATGTCAACAAGAAAAGTGCCGTTAAACACAACGGGAGAATTAGTTGTGAAGCTGCAAACACGGCAGCGTTGTGGCATTATTGCACCTTCCTTTGGCTTCTCACTCCATCTTGAAGTCTTCAGGTCTGCCGAGTGGAGAGAAGACAGAAAGAAGCGCATTTCAAATTAGAGCAGGAAATAAGGCCACACATACGACGAAGAGCAAGGTGATGGATGACAAGTCACGCAGATTTTATCCATGTTTGTTTTTGTACTTTGAAAACGATGCCAAGCACTACATCATTTTTTTTTTGTCTGTTGTTCGTCTTTAATCTCAGGCCCGAGTCAGATTTTATCAGGTGGTGTTTTGGTTTCATGGCAGCCTTTCAACTATAGCTCTCCGTTTATGTTGTCTGCATGAACCATTTAAGAGATTGTGCGTCCGTCCGTGTGTGCGTGTGTGTCTGCTCCCAGTTCCTGAGAGAATATTAACTAAGTGTCCATAAAGGGCAATGATTAAAATTGCCCTCAGTGACCCCAAATGAGTCGAAAAGACAGAGTGAATATTAACAAGGTGAAGGCTCCTCTCGTGAACAAAGCAGTTTTAGCTTGACCTTGACGACGGCGACACTGATTGGCTGACGACTGGACCAGTAAACAATACCAGCTCGCTTTCATTTATTACCACACGCACGCACACGGATGGCAATTGGCGACACGGAGCAGAGGCCAAATAGGGATGGGGCTTGCGGATAATGCACTAATCCCCCTCTCAGCTCGGCATGCAAATGTAACTATTTAACAGTTCAGCGTTGGTCAACGTTTTTCAGCATGAGACTCAAATTGGCAATTTCTTCCACAGCACCACAACAATTATACAGTGGCATAAATGCAGCCATTATTTTATTACAACAAACATGATAACAAAATGTACTTGTGTGTCTGCTTGACAAATTGACTTTCTACAAATTGTGAGCAGTCACCAATCAAAGGTGCAATTAAACAACCAAAAGTACATGTTTTTTTTCTGCCCTTCACAGAAAATGTCTGCGAGTGAGCTGTTCTGAATTTTGCCAACGTCATCCGAAGTGCATGACAATCGGATGTAGCGTATGTGCATCATTGCATTTAAAACTTGGAGCGGCACACTTGAGAAACGGATTTGTGAGAGGCCAGCGCCAGTTGTCACATTGAACTGAAATGACTCACGTAGATGTGAGGAAATGCAGAGTTCAAAAGAGTTTTGTCCTAGTCGATATGGCATGACTCTTTCTTGTGACTGGCTTGATCATTTAGTCTCAAAAATTGCCAAGCAGATGATATGTGGAAATATGTTTCGTTCCTGGCATTACATTTTTTTTTTTTTAAATTACACGAGAAGAACAGCTCAGTTCTCCCCTCCTCATCTTCACCCTGCCATAACAACCGCAGCCACGGTGACACATACTGGTGCTGATTTGCACCCGCCTCTCAGACGTCCTATTTAAAGATGCAAAATCATCCATTGCAATTCGTCTCAGGTTTGATAAATCAAATTATGTGTGCTAAATTAATCTATATGCATATACTCCCCACAGATGTGCAAAATTGACTGCGCAGCAATGAAGTCCATTTGCCCGACGCAATACAGGGTGTGATTCAGATTCCACATCAGTGTGACTGAGCAGTCAAAGTTTGCATTTTGGCATTAAAAAAAAAATATGGCTCATAGTCATTACATTTTAAATGATTTTTCTTGCTAAATAGGGTGACTGAGTACAGGCAACTGTGTATTAAAAAAAACTGCAACAACTCTTCTGAGGGAGCCACTGCTTAGGAGATGAGTTGGTATGAAAAAGAACAAGCGTCAAGTTAATGAACCGGTAGGCTGGCCAATGACCCGACGGGAAGAGGATGTTTACTACGTGCGGGGCCACATGGTGACAACATGATGATTACTATAATGGCAGCAAACTCAGTCTTCACTGTCATCATCCTGCAGAAATACTTTGACAAGCCATGAATACGATTATGCTGTCCCTCTGACAAAAAGTAGCTCAGGTGAGACATTTTCAGCCTTTCAAAGTTTGTCACAGGAGCTGTCTGAACAAGACCTGCAAAATAGCGCGTGACGTCCATCTAAATCAAAGCCAGCACACACCAGACAACACAAATGAAACTGAAGAGAGTCACATAGTGCAACTGAACCGACACAAGAAACAAACGCAGTAAAAGGTTTGCTACAAACACAATTCCAGCAGCCTGCAAACTTCAAGTAACCAAATCAAGAATGGCTTTTGGAAAGACCCAAACCCAGAACCAGATTTAAACCAGGGTTATTTTTTAATTGTTCGTTTTTAGTTGTCAGTATTTATTTCATTTTGACTTGACTTAATTTTAATTAGTTTTTATAGGGGCGTTTGTTATTTTTTATTATTTAGAAAGTGCTTCATTTTCATTAGTTTTTTGGTTATTATTTGTGCAGTATTTGTGAAGTGCAACATTAAAATAGCTTACTAACTATTGTTCAGCCAATAATATGGAAATACACACATACATAAAATAAACTCTTAAATATAATTTCATTTTTGCTACAATTTTAGTAGTTTTAGTTAGTTTTCACTGTTTTTAAAAAAAGAAATCGTTTTTACTTAATTTCACTAAGGACATTTTTTTTTCAATTTTAGTTTTACTTGTTTTGTCAGTTTTCATAAACTTTAATAAACTTGATCTCGTCCAGTTGTCACATGATCACATTAAAAGAGATGGTATAGTGCTTTGAGCCAAGAGACTTACTGTCTTCTAATATTTATTTTATATGACTCTGATATTAAAATACTCCAGTCTGTACTATAATAATTCAGTTGCTTTATTTCCCATAATGTTAAGCCGATTAATTTGTTAAAATGCCATAACGCGTGTACAAACAATGTTTTACGTAGTTTTTTTCAAACTGTCATACAACTGTCTAATAAAACTCAAAATCATGCTAATCCAGCATTTAATGAATGCCTACATGCATAATGGTAAGGTAACAGCAAGGAGTTTGCAGGGTGATACTGGCCCCTAGTGGCATTTTATATGTATTGCTATGATTAAATCGTGATACTGTAATCAGGATTGCAATGTTAATTGATTGTATTGATAATATAGGGCTGCCACAAACGATGAAAAGAAAACAGTCGCTAACTTCCAGAAACGACTTTCCCTAAGTCAGAAATTAAACCGGGCGTCAGCCGCAATGTACTTTATTTTTAAATGCTCGTTTATCACTGCCGTGCTGCAATGAAAGAGAGGTTTACACCATATTAACTAATTTTGTGAAATGCTTACGGAGTTTAATGCTAACACGGATCCAAGATGAAACTCAATTACCCAAAATGCTTCCGTTTACATCCCGGATAACTCAGATTACCACTACTGCACACTTTTTGAAGCACACAACTTCTGGGGTTTCACTGTATTTATGTTTAGACTTTTTACGTTGCCACTAAAGACTCCCTCGAGAGCCTGAGTTAGCTCCATTTCTTTATTACATGAGCAGCTGCAGCACTTTTAACCATCTGGAGCTTTCCCTCAACAGCGGCCAAGAGTTTGGAACCATCAAGTAAAATGGCCATCAACTCAACATCGCCCCCTTGTCGCTCTTGACCAGTTTCAAGAAACAAAAACATGACACTGTTTCTGGCCAGTGTTATTAGCCAGTCCCAGCATTCATCTCATGTTGTGTGTGATTTTGTACATACGGCGTCCAGAGTCTGGGGAAGGCATCGATCTCCTCCTGTGTGTATTCGCTGAGCTTCCTGGGAATTTGTCTGGGCTGAGGCAGCTCCTCTGTCAGGTTGGCTCGGATGTCTTCGGGCAGCTCCTAGTAATGGACAGAGACCAAGTTAGAGAAGGCGTGCAGAATGTTGATAAATAACGGGATGTGGAAAGTCAAGGGAAATAAACTTAACCACCATTTTTTTTTTTACAAGTTTCAGAACAATCTATGATAGATGACAATTTTTTTTAAACTTCTTAAAACACACCTACATTTAATATAGTACTGTTTTCCGTAGTGGCTGCTTTCACGCTTGCTGCCAAGAAATCGAGGACTATCTTATAACATCACTTAAACAAAATGAAAGGAAGACTCTTGCTCGTGGCAGCTCTCCAGATAAGAAGCACAATGCGCTGGCTTCAAGCAGTTTTTTACTCCCAGTGTTTGCCAGTTTACTGAAAACAGGATGAATGAAACCACACACAACAGCACAGCACAGTCTAATTAAACAGAAAGAGGAGAACTGAAGGTTCTGCGTCTTGCTCAAGAGCACCTCGAGAGTGCTCAGGGAGCAAACTGGCAGGTCTGCAATAAGCATCTCTAATTTCCAGACTTATACGGCAATAAAGACACTTTCACTTTTCACGCGCGCCCCCGAGTCAAGTCCTTACCGACCGCTACCTTTTAAACCTTAGCACGACCTGAAGATATTACTCTCCAAGGCCTCTCCACCGGCTTATTAATGACTCAAGGTGGGTGGAGATAAATATTCATTAAGGGCGCCAACAAAGCCTAAGACAGGGTTGGGCAAACTACGGCCCGGGGGCCACATGCGGCCCGTTAAACGTTTTAATCCGGCCCGCCAAACTTGAAAAAAATTTAATGAATAAACCATGTTAATGTTTTATTTTCTAAATACTGTGGTTTTTCAAAGACATATATTGTTGTAATGCTTTTGTTCACTTTCATTTCAAATTAAATGTATTTTTTTTTCTCCAATGAGGTGAGGTTATCAAAACACTCCATCTGCTCCGGCCCCTTTGTCAAATTTTAGAACACATTGTGGCCCGCCAATCAAAAAGTTTGCCCACCCCTGGCCTAAGACAAAAATACCATGGCATCAAATAGACACTTCACATGCCACTCGAGGGAATTACTAGCATGCCCCCCCCCCCACAATGAAACATCTTTTTTAATGACTAGTTCATTAAAGACGCATACTACGCAGCAGGGGCTGGGGGTCACTTTTATCATCATGTGACAAAATCTGATCAAAATCCGATGATGCTTTTATGGTGCCAAACCATTATAATGGGTTTGCTGTGAAAATTACATTTGTTCCAGTCAGTTATCTGATTGATAATGTCTGTCCTCTTACACGTGTTAAAGCTGCAGACTGACGAGGGAAGCAAGGTTCAGTCATATGGCGCCACCTATTGCAGTCAGAGGTTATTACAAGAACAAAATTGATGCGGCGGATTTCGGTGTACAAAGGGGTAAAATAGAGACATTATGAAAATTGTTTTGTGAAGTAGAAAGAATAGATTTGTAATATTAAAAATTGTTATTAGCTTGATATTTCTAAACATAAAAGGAAACAAGTCATAGGTTATCTCTAAGGATTTGGGTTTTGAAACCGAAAGGTCACAGTTCGACTCCCACCGCAAAATGCAAAAATGGCAATTAGTTTTGGAGAGATGCTAGTCTGCCTCATGACTACGGTGGAGGTGCCCTTGAGCAAGGCATCAAACCCACTCTACCCAGATTGAGGTGCAGCATTGTTTGTGTGGTGTGCAACACAAAGATTACAGCAGAGCATGAGATGGATTTTCCCATGAGAGATTTTGATTGAAAAGAAAAAAAACTCAATAAAGTTGTCAGAGAAAAGTGGCCATGCTAGTAAATTTAATAATTAATTCCAACATAAAATTAATGCCACAAACTGATACCAGGGGCAACTCTCCCTCTCCAATTTATTCTTGTAAATTTACACCAGTTCTTCTACTGTAGTTTGTCGCTCGTAAAAAAAAAAAAAAAACATTTTTAATATGGTAACAAAAATGTCATTCTTTGTGTCACTGTTTGGTCATGGGTAAATAGGAAAGTACTGTAACTTTATAAAAGGTGTTTTCACTGTCAAGATGTCTTCCTTGTTTACATTTTGATCAAATGTACCAATTTTTTTTTCATTTAGCTTCGACATTAAGATGTGTTTGAGTGCTGATGGGTACGTACGTCTTCACAAAAGATGTGTAAGCGCTGCATCATGGTACGCCTGTGCAGGTTCCTGGGCAGCATGCCGTACACGGCTAACTTCACAATCTGGTGCAAGGAGAAATGTTTGACACGAGCTTAAAGAAAGTATTTTGCAAAAGAGAAAAAAAATAACAGAGTATAATCATTTTTTTATTTTATTTTTCTCTAGGAGTCAAATCCAACAAAAATAGATGTTAAAAAAAAATCTTCAAATCTTTGGAAAATAAACTAAGAGCACTGATGTGCAGGAATAATAAGCATTGTTCATAGGGATGTTGTGATGTCAAAATTGCCATTATCGTCGTTGTCATGTCATATTTACAGCAGCTAATCTGTTAAAAATCTTAAATTCTTTATCAGTTGTACAGTTCCAGCACCCTCTGGTGGTTAGTTTAGATGGGCAGTTTAATTTGAAATACAGTATTTTCCGGATTATAAACCGCTCTTTTTTTCCTAGATTTTGAACCATGTAGCTAATACAACGAAGCGGCTTTTCTGTGGATTTTGTGTGGCAATAGTGCTCTTCTCTTTTTTCCAGGCGAGGGCGCACCAGTGTTTTCTGAGCAAGTATGAAGTTCAATTATGGCATCACAGAACTCTAGATTTAAATGAAGGATGCTGTTCTACTGGCAAAATGCAGAATTCAGCTCTAATGTTCGCCTCACAACAGTCAGCAGTTAGTTGTGTTAAGTGTCAATGTCGGTAAACATGAGTCCATAAATATGTAGAATTTCCTTTTGCGTTAATCAAAACTCTAATCAAAAAATAATGTTAAGGTGTGAACAGGGAAAAGATGGAAGGTGTGTGTGTGCTGGCAGGTTTTTCGGGTGCTTACAGCCTTAGGATCTCTTTGATGGAGCTGAGCAGCCGTGACTTGCTTGAAGCTCCCGGGATAGCTTGGAAAAAGACAAACAAGACACATTCAGTAGGGAGTTTGTCGCTTTATGGGCTCTGAGATAAATGTTTGGTCACGACAGAGTAGTGTTTCCCAACCTTTATTATTGGATAAACGGCCTGGCACACCATCCATCTTAAATCCCCCAAAAATGTTTTGAAAAAAATGCTGATAAAAATTCAATACGTGTTTCCCAATATGCAAAAACAGTCGGGGAATATTTATGTGTGGGTGGACAAATAAACAAAAAATAAAGACACATCTGTAGTGAATAAATAACTTTCAGAGCAAATCATTTGAATTTGTGGATTTACAAGGCACACTTAATGATCTCTAGTTAATGGCTGGGAATCACAATTTTGTGGACCTTTCTAAATGAGATGTTTGTCTTCCGCTCACCCAGTGTGCGATGAGTAGACTTTCTGCTCCCATTTGTTTCCAGAGAAGGCAATGTGTTTACTGTTTATTACCACTACATGGTCACCAATATCACCTGCACATAAAGGTAATATACAGGTCAAACCTCAGCACAATAATATGATGACAGATGTAAAAATAAAATGCAGAATGTGTTATTTACTACTACCACAGTTCATCCCTTTAAGGGTTGCTCTCAAGATGGAACCTAGCTCAGCTGACTTTGGGCAATAAGCATGGTACACGCTGTCTAGTGACCAGTCAATCACAGTGCACACAAACACACTCAAATTCACACCTATGGATAATTATGAGTCTTCAATTAACCCAACACATGTTTTTGGAATGTGGGAGGAATTACCAGGAGAAACCAATGCAAGCACAGGTAGAACATGTCAACTGCACACAGAAAGGTCTAAGACAGTATTCAAACCCCAAATCTTTGACAGTACGCCTGGCAGCTACTGTAAGGCACGTTAACAAGAGTTAACATTCAGGTTTACTCTTACGGATGCAGTGCGTATACGCGGGAAAAAGAGAAAACATAAGATTATAACATAATTAAACTGTGAGTTGTTAATCTATAATTCAACTTTGTTTCACAAATAAATAACAAAAAAAACCTCCATCGCTCTCTCTCTCTCTCTCTCTGTCTGTCTGTCTGTGTGTGTGTGGGTGTGGGTGTGTGTGTGAGTGTGTGTGCGTGCGTAATAACCTACTGAGTGCATGGTAAATCGGTTTGTGCTTCCCTTGTAGCCTGACAGAGCACATGGTGGCTATTTTCCCAGGAGGCTGCATTCTGGCGTCGATCAGGAACCACGAGCGAGCAAAGGTAGCCCATTGCTACAAAGACGGAGAGATAAGTTACAACATTACATGAGGTTATCCTAATGAAACAGGTTCGGCACGTATCACAGTCATCTTTTAAAGACTTAATTCTACTCAATTGTTCTATATTAAATAAAGTGACACGTTAATCCTCCAAATGAAATCACAAGTGGCACAAAATAAATCTACAGTGAGTAACTATTAATATTTAATGCGACATAAAAATATAGAAATGCTACATCTTATCACACAAGTAGACAGATCCATGTTTTGTATGTGGACACATAGACAGTAACTCAGTCGATCTTGTTCATGATTATTTAAGTGATAATAATTGACAAATTGCATCATAGGATTGTTAAATGGGTTGCATGTAATATCGTCTTGAATTAAACGACTTGACACGGATGTGTTGTGCAAAAATTAGGATTCCAGAAGAGACGCATAACATAATACATTTTATTTGAACTGATTCAATTTATAGTTAAGTTCATCATTAATTTTATATATCTATTTTACAAGACACGAATAAACAGAACAAATGATTAGTTAGTTAATCCCTTACGTATAAAAGAATGAGTATTCGTCGTTAATTTAAATGATTTATCTCCCACCTATCCAATGGAACCGCACATTGCTAGCAAGATATATGACATCGTGGGCTGTCTATTAAATGTAACAGCACGAAAATGTGACCAAGATATGAAATACGTAAAATCATTACCTGGGCAGATCGTGAAAAACTTGACATTTTAATAACACTAAAAGCTCATCTTCGTAGAGCTTTGACCCTCAACGTGAGTGAAGGCGCGTTATGGATATTTACTCGTGTGAAACGCAGTGTTGCAATAAAACATTCCGCATGTAATCTGTGCACTTCATTTAGTATAAACGTAATGTTTTTTTTTGTTTGGTGATGATTAATAATTAGAAAGAATTTGTGCTTTGCAATTACAATGAAAAAAACTCTTAAACACCGAAGAACATTTTCGAAGCAGAGTCACGCTTTAGTGAGAAGGCTGTTTCTAGGCGGGTTTATTTTGACATGACACATAGTTCAGCTTCCTTCCCGCGACAAAAAGAGGGCGCGCAACTTTGATAACAACTTAAGGCAGCATTGCATATTCTTACTCTCCAAAGTAACCATTTAAATGAAAAAATTCTCATTCGTTTTTTCCCAAATGCTCAAATTTGATTCTGAATTTATTCAATCTGCGGTCTGTTCGAAATGAGAACTTTGGAGGAAGTCCAGGCGACGCTTGAGATCGCCAAGTTGAAAGAGGAAGATCTGCAGAAAACAATCCACTGTTTGACTCTGGGAGAGAACGTCTCGTCTGCAGACTACTGTTTGATGGAGCTGGATGATACGTTGTGCAAACACATAGAAGCGGGTAACAGGTCGGAACAAGATTTGAAATTACTGGTTTAGATGTGCATTATGTTTTATACATGGAAGTGTCTGCAAACCTGACAAGAATGTCCTCTTTGACAGTCTGGTGATCAGAGGGGACAAAAGTGAACACGCCGTGCTGTGTAGCGATGACAAAACGTACGACTTGAAGATCGCAGACACGTCCAACTTGCTGCTCTTTCTGCCAGAATGCAAAACACCCGATCAGCTCACCAACACTCAGGAGAGCACACATCTCGTTCACGCTCAGGTTATATGAGTTTCAAAATTCCATTGCATTCCATCTCTTCTGAGTCTGAAGGATCAGGATCTCCTCTACTGACCTACTGTATATTTACTGTTTTTTTTTTTTTTTTTATGAAAATGCCTGAATTTATTTCCACTAGTCTATTATATTTCACTTTAAAGCATTGATGTGGCCATTAAATTTGTATCTGGCCAGGGCCTTCAGAATTAATATTGCTGGTCGATGCAACTCATATTATATTAGCAATCAGAGGTGTGAAATCCAGGTTCAGAATGTCAAAACCCTGCCACCGTTTGGATTTAGCCACCGGCGTTTCTACTGAGCTCATTTTTGGTGAAACTATCAGATTTCAATGTATTTGTCTCACAGATGCATGTTGCATTTTTTAATATATATATATATATAGATATTTTTTTATAATTGTGACGTGATAGTGGTGATAATAGGAGGTGGATAAAGTTGGACAAGTCTCCACTGAATGTCCATGTACTAAAGGCATATCCCGCAACTGATTTCCATTGCAGTTGTTGTTATTAGCAATAAAGTGGACATTTGCTGAATTGAAGGGTAACTGCAAATTCATTGGTAGAATGGTTACAATCTTTAGTGTAGTTGAATATTCAATAATCAAATACACCGAGTGCATTAAAAAATTACACCATAGGTGTTAATTATATAGGATGAAGCTCATTTAAATTATTTTTTTTACACTATTTACCATGTATTTCTAAATCTCAGAACATCTCCAAAATTCTCCATCTGGACTTGCTTTGCAAAGTCCAACAAAAGTGAATAGAGACGTTCCACACTTTTAATGTGTAACAGCTAGTTCGTATTCATAAAGTAAAGAATAACAGGTAAAAGGAAAATCCCATAAAGGGTAACAAGATCATCCAAATCAGCATCAGCGTTTGACTCAGGTCTGTTCCTGTCTTTGCAGATCTGGGGCTTTTGTAACAGCTACTGGGAAGTGAGGAGCCAGCGTCCTAAATTGAAGAAGCTGCTGAGAGTTTTAAGGGAGAACCCATATCAAGGACCTGCTTTACCAGGACAGCAGGAAAATTCTGAAAACACGGTAACATGCTTTTCCTTGTTGAACTTACTGCTATTTTATCCTGGCTATTCCCTGTACATCCAATAGATATAAACAGACAACACATGACTTACTGTTCATGTATTCCCCATCTGTAGTACACCATGGACGATCTGCTGGAGACGATTCAAGCCAGTGAAGAGGAGCTCAAGAACCACTTGAAGGCCATCCACGCCTGTCAGATAAATGGTAAGACACGCAATATTAACACTTGTGTAAATGAACAGCTCACTTCCAGTCTTCATCAACACGGAACAATTTCAAAGACATTTACAGTAGCGTGTGTGTTTCTTCAGGCCGCTGGCGTGTGCTCGACTCTGACTATGAAATGAAGTTGCTTGGCCATGTGACTCAGCTGGTGGACTCGGAGTCATGGTCTTGCAACAAGGTTCCACTACAAACCAGTCTGGAGGAGTTAGGCCCACTCGAGCCTAGGTTAGTGTCAACCGTCACTCAAATCAACTTAGTTCATTATACACTTTCAAAACCATCATAGCTGCATGCATAAAAAGTGCTGTACTTTAAGTAAAAGTCAAACATATAAAATCAACTAAATATTAAGAGGGTTCAAGCGGTAGATTAATAGCAACTTAATAAGAAGGCACTGCGATACATTTACAAAACTTCCAGAATCATAATGTCATTCACAGGGAGATGATTGAGCACTGTTTGAACTGCTATGGGACACGCTACATTGAGAATGGTGAGTAACGCATTTGCACAATCTGTAGGAATTGGCAAGTAGAGTTTGACATATCCACTTGCTTCCAAACAGACAATGTGTTTTATGCACTGGATGAAGCTAAAGTTTGTCGGGCCACTGCTCTCATGCTGCTGAAGAATGCCATCAAGTTCAACCTGAGAGAGTTTCAGGAGGTGTGGCAGCAGAGCGTACCAGATGGCATGAGCACCAGTCTGGACCAGCTCAAGGTTTGCATCTAATCATCACATTTTCATTGTAAATCAAAAACCAATAGAAAATAACGAGAATGTTGTACTTCCTCTAGACTGTCGCCCTGGTGGACCGTACCTCCCGCCCTGAGACCATATGTCTTCTGCAGGTAGGAGATCTCCCAGAGGACACTCTGGAGCGCTTTAATCATCTCTTCACACTGCGAGAGAAATGGACAGAAGAGGATATTACGCCATATATAGCGTGAGTATCATCTCTTTTTTTTTTTTTTTAAAGTAAAGGTATTTTTAATTAGCATTTTATTTAACATAATTCTCATACAGTACCACCAGAATTATGTGGCAGGCTGCTTTTGGCACCATGTTCTTTGGCGGGGACCTAAGGCCTGCCGTAGACCGGCACTATCGCGCCATCTAGGGTTCTTGTTTTGGTTGCCCTCTTGCAACAACTTTGATTTGAAATTTGCATCACAGATGAATGTCATCACATCATAAATGTAACGGTCAATCCCAAATGTCATGTCCTGTCACATGAGCTTTCAAAATTTGTCTGAATGCAGAAGAACAAGGTATAAACCTGCAATGAAAGAGATATAATTTATGGCAAAAAAAAGTGTCTTGCTTTGTCTTTGTCATCAATCAGCATGTGCTTTTATTTCTTTTCTTTTTTACCATAACATGAGTAATGTCTCCCTGCCTCCTTTTCAGGGACCTTTGCGGAGAGAAACAGACCACGGGAGCACTGTTGACCAAATATGCTCGATCTTCAATGCAAAATGGCGTCAAGGTGTTCAACTCCAGAAGGCCAATTGCAACTTAACATAATTCTCATACCTTCTATCACTTCTTTATTTGAACATGTTTATAATTTTTTATACTGAATTTTGAAATTCATCCTGAAAACTGTTGGGAGGAGGGAATTCAGTTTACGTCAGTTTTAATTGTTTGTATAATAAAATTCAAAATTATATGGGTTTTTTTTTCTGATATTGTTATGATTTGACTGTCTCATATTTTTGCGTCAAAATCAAAGAGAGGATACTTACTGGCTGCTATTTGGGTGACTGTCCACAAGGTGGAGACATGCAAACAAAAATCACCTAAGTGTTGACTTAGCAGGACCACGTGACTAGCCCGTGGGCCTGTTCTAAAAATGACTCATCAGTCAAGGCCGGCGACATTGTTATTTCCATGGAATCTTGGAGAAGTGACCATTTGAAAATGTTAACACTTGCATTTTATATTCTATTTATAATAAAGTGTTACTTATTGATTTGGTCTTGATCTAATTATCTTTTTCCAACCTTGTGGATTGTTTATGATAAATCATCATTTACACATAGAGAATATCGAAACAATAATATAATACAATGTTCAGCAACTGTTATTTCACAAGTGTTGATCAAACTGTTAGCTCTTCATATTAATCAGTAACAAAAAAAGCTTTCCAGCTTCTCAAAGGTCAATGACCTCTGGTGTAGAATATTAATTACTGTATACAGAATTGCACATCCTCTAGATTTTTAGCAGTATCATGTTAACATTAAAGATTACTCAGTAGTAATTATTTGTAACAAATAAACTGCCAACAATGAGTTAAAAAAATTCTGATAAAACCATGAATGCTTAAAGATGTATAACATGTAAAACAACTGAACCAGATTCAAGCCAACTCCATGAAATGTTTTTTATTCGCATGTGGCTTACTGCAGCTCATGTCAGCGCAAATGTGTGACTCATTGTGCTGAAACATGTACCGCAGTCTGTTTCTCAACTCGCATAATCGTGTGAGTGTGAATCAGCCCATGAGTTCGCCAGACATTGACAAAAAGTGACTTAAGGCCTGCAACAAGTTACAACAACATCCAGTGCTCACTCAGTGTTTCCAAAAGGACTTTTGTCTACACTGGTTGACATCACTGATGGGAATGATGACTTACTGAAATAGATTGAGCAATTGCATTTTATGTGGCCTTCCGTGGCAACCAAAAAAAATTAACTAATTATGAATTATTAGCTAACCTTTTATCCTGCTGTTCTATTCTTTGTCTTTTATCATTTTGATCACGTCATCATGGCCAATTGAGCTTTGATCACACAAAGTCATAGAAACACTAAAATGGGAGCAATGACATGGTGATGAATGGCCATTTCAAAGCAATGCCAGTTTATTTGCGATAAAATAGTTTCAAGTACTCTTTGAAATTTTACAGAACACATGTCGTACGTTGCAAACATACTGAAAGGTTAAAAAATACAAGTGTAAAAACAATCGAAAAATAAAAACAATTTGGCTTAAAAACAACTTTCCCTCATGCTTGTCATATTTTGGTCTTGCGTTATGTGCAATGTGACTTTTCGGTAATTTCACCAGTGTAAACACTCCTGACGCAGGTTCAGAGAATCCATGCCCCCTCCACCGAACAACTACCTTGGTAGCATGTCCTCGAGGTCTGCTACCACGTAAGCCACCACGGCCCACAAAGCCGAGCAGAGGTCCATGTCTCGAGGGTCTTGAACTGTCATGGTATCAGCTTCTGTGTGGTGGAACCAAAAATATCGACTGTCGGCCACGTGGAGGCTAGCACCTGGACGACGGGCAACACATAAAGGAGTAAGTGACAATTGACGTTTTTGAAATCAATTCTTACAAGAGGAGAATTTGTGGTTTCATCAAACCACAGCATGTCGTCCAATCAAATTGCCACATAATGCATATCCACGCCACATGATGAAATGAGGGAAAGAGTGAGGGCCCTGTACAAATGGTGTTGAAACATCTGTCCTATAATGAATTTACTTGACTGATCAGCCACTAATTTTTAGTCAGCACTCCCTCTCACAGCTGCTTTTTAAACTCTCCTTCAGCAATGGATAAAACCCCCCCATCAGCCATCTTATAATTAATTCTTGGGTGATACTGATATCCATTCAAATATACACACATACATAAATGTTCTACTAGCGAACTTGCTCAGGTTTGCAGGGAAGTTGGAGACTATCCCAACTGACTTTAGACAAGAAGTAGACAACATTCTGGACTGGTTGCCAATTAATCACGGGGAACATGAAGACAAATTAACACGTTACCGTACGGTCACTGACCAAGATTCATCCCAACAGTGTCTGAATAAAAGTCAGCTGCGTACAATGATTCAAACGGGTAGAATAATACGGCTTAGAAGTTTCTAACTACAAAGTAAGTTCCACTTTGAGCTCCTCAGCAACATTTTGTTTTTTTGTTTGTGTGGCCGTCAAACTGTATTGTCACTGTGTTGTGTGTGATCGGAAAATGTACATTCAAAAGAATTTTGAAAACGCCTCTAAGGCAAGTACACAAGCAACATCTGTTCACAAGCATGATTCAATTATGACACATGTTCATATGATTTATTGACTGTGTATTTCAAAGCTATTTAAACTGAGATCATGTTAAAAAAAAGTAACACAAAATAACCCCGTGCCGACACAATAACATTCGGCCTCTGACATTTTTATGTCACCTGTTTATTTAATTTACATTCACACTAGCTCGATGATTGATCTGTATAATTTCTGTTGTAGTAATTGTGCATGGCTGTCCAACCTTATTTGGTAGATGTAGATGTAATTCTGATATTAAAATTCCACTTTAGTTCACACAACAACGTTAGACACTTTTCTATTCAGAAAGGGTCGTAACAGCTTGCTGGAACCTATAATCATCAAAATTATAAAAATAAAATAAAAATACAATTATGAAATATTTCAGTATATGTACTTGGGCAAAAAGAACTGAAACACTCAACAGTTGGACATGTGCATTCAAAACATTAGAGAAATTAATTTTATCAGGCTGTAAGGGTAAGAGGTTATTTCAACTTCATGCAAAAATGTCACCCTCAAACCTAAATACTTCGAACTTTTTGGGAGTAATATGGGTTTCACTCTTTAAATTGAACTACGAAAATAAATTTTGTTTTCCGGAGATTCTAATTTATTAAGATGTACCTGAGTTCCCTCATTGGGCACCAGACGGCTGTAATTTGCATGACAAAATAAATGCAGCCACCATTTGAAATCAATAGTGCAACTGTTTTGCAGGGCTCCAGACTGACACAAAAGGGCTAGTCACATTTTGCCCCTTAATGTTGAGAGTAAGTAAATATTTAATCTGCTCCCGAGAGCAGTACATTTACAGATTTTTAAAAAAATATTTTTTCTTATTGAAAAACATCTGCAAAAGAAAATGTGATTTGAAAACACTGTAGTTTCTCCAGGTATTTACAAGTAATACAGTAAAAATACAGTATAAACTCCACTTTTCTTTTCTGAGATCAGTTCTAAAAATTATATTCTTTGGCAAGAGGCAGAGGAAGTGAATCTCTGGACACAGCATTTTCAACCATAATGACCTATTCCGTCACACCACAGAAATTACAATACAATACTTCCCATTTCCCCACGTGGTGAGTAACATCCTAATTAAACTGACCTGGTACTCCGGCCTGCATCCAAGGCGAGATGTCCGTACCCTCCCCATGTGTCTCCAGTTTGGTCGTATTGAGAGGAGCTAACAGTTTGACTACCTCCTCCATCACCTGTTGGCACACACATGGACATGGTCTCCTCAGCTCAATATATTTGGAAGAAATAAAGAGAGATTCATGAATTCTTGTTTTTTTTTTTTAGTGCCCACACTGTTTTTTAGGGTATGCAAAATTACAATATAGTATACTGTATATACAATGCTTCAGTGATTCTGGTGCAAATGGTTACCTTTTGTGCTGCAACACTTCCAGTGAACTGCAGAGCCACTGGGCTGAATGTGCCCATGTCGGACTCCATGACCATATCAAAGTTGGATTGATTCACCTGGATGGGAAGTTGAAAGGAGAAAACAAACAGCGGAGTGACAAATGTTGAACAACTTAAAAAGAGCATAGGCAAGATTAAAATAAAAAAATATATATCCACATTTCTGACAACACAAAAAGGTTTGGCAAATGTTTGTGCTTTGGGAAATTATCCAATTGCACTTGATCAGAAAAAGATCGATTTATCATTACTAAAATAATCTATCTTTGTTCCTCAGATAAGCCAGCAGTGAATATAAAGTGAAAGGCAAGGGAATGAAATTTACATAAGTCTCATGCATATCCAGTTTTTATGTTGTTTCTGTTAGGAGGTATGCAGTGAGATTTTTTTCTAATATGAAATAAGCGCCAAGGCTCAATAAAGATTGGGAATCTCTGGTCTAATATGTGCACTGAGCTAATCACTAATACAGATAGTGTGATTATTGAATTAGATGCTGTAGTTTACACAAAGTGAGTGAAAGGCCTGCAGGCACGGTGGATCAATTTTAGAGGTTCGCGTCTACAGATGCTTTACTGATTTTTATAGTTCTCCTCTCATTCATTCTGCAGTGTCATTTTTTGGTATTCAGAACTGCAACAATGTGTAAGACCTTATGAAGATTGTAATACTGCTGCGCTCCAACGCCACCCTGCTCTTCACCCGTCCACAGAACTGTCCGCATGGTCCTCCTCGGGCGTAAACCTGGAAATGGATGACACAAACGTACACACAAAATGTATGCTTATTAAGGCATAATAACATGTTAAGATATTGGTTACTACTACTTCTACTATTTTGCGATCTATGTGATTTTCTAACTGGTGGTACCTAATATATTTCTAATGGTTTATAATAAGACTTCCTTTGGAGAGACTAAATAAGTTATTTACTAAAAGCCTGGTTCAATATAATAATAATAATAATAAGAAGAATAATAATAAGAATAATAAGAATTATTATTATTATTATTATTATTATTATTATTGTTATTTTATTTCATTTCATTTTATTTCATAGCGTTTGTATGTAAATGCTGAATTAATTCAGTTAGTCAGTTTAAGTTTGAGTACCATAAGGTGAATTCCATTTCAACAAATTCCTCATTCCTTCTCAAAATGGTAAAACATGGAGAACTTACAACCATTAATGTGTGAAGAATTTGGGTGAAAATTACCAAGTTATTTCTGTTTTGTTGTTTATTATTATGACCAGTGGTCTAATCAATAACAATGATAAAATAAATAATAACAAAAACAATAAAATAGTGGTTAAAATAACACACAGCAAAAACATACATCCAACAAAGGACTACGCAAGCACTGTAGTTTATTTCTAATTATGTGTAACATGAGATGTTTGTTCAGGTTTTAGAAGTACTGTACACACCATACTCATTCACAGCGAGAGAACTAAATCATAAGTAATGATTTACTAAGCTTTGTTTACATGTATTTGTAATTGTTTGGCGTGGCTCACCAAGCTGTTTTATGAGTGACAGGGCTTCCCAGGAAATCATGGCTCCGCCCCCATCATCCATGGCACCCTGGCCCACATCCCAACTGTCCAGGTGACCACTCAATAGGACAACCTAACGCATCAAAGTGGAAGATATTAATGAATCCCATTGGAAGCAAAACAGAGCACCATTTCTCGTGATATTGCGCTGAATTCCTGTCAGCTGGAAGAGCAGGACAATGCGAGCAAACAAAAGTGTGGACCATGACCCTAAAACATTGCTTCACTTCAAGAGAAAAACCAACAAAAAATAGGAACGAAGCCCTTATTTCATAATCAACATCCAAACAAACTAAATATTGAATCTTATCGGTCAAACGAATATATTGTCTTTTTCTCATTAAAAAAATAATGAAATCTGAAATAATTCCTTCCAGAGTTAATCTGTCGCCTTCCTAAAACTTTTATTATACAGGCAATATATTGTCTATCTCTGAATCGGTTATCTCTTTAAACCACAAGTTATACATGATCGGATCATTTTTATTTTACTATACGTATATACATCCCCATAGCTAAGATTGTCAACACTAGAGCCACCTTCTCCCTCACATGTGCTTTGGCTGTGCGCATTTTACCGTCCACTCGAACCTGTCATTTCCACACCAGTTGCACCTTCATGTCAGGTATGCACTATTTGAAGCAACTGACCTGAGCGTATTCTCCCATGGACGTGAGTCCTTTTCCTCTGTACCAAGTCTAGCGACATGTAAAAGGTGAATGTATTAATGTATTACACATTTTTGATTCTGTTAACAGCTCAGCGGTGCGGGAAACACCTGGCTCATTACCCTCATTACCTGCCTTAGTGTGTATCTGCCAAATCATGCTGATGGCAATGGAACAACCTATTTACTTCATGTTAATTAGCAAAAGGTATCTGCGCCAAGGCACAGGCACCGTATTCTGATTAAATTGCTTTTATTGGATTTATTTAAAGCAGAACAAAATATGCATTTATTCCTTCTTAGTGTAGTGTGTTTAGACAGAGTCTCACTGGCAATGACGATATCGTTCAATAAAATGAATTAAATTGCATTTTCAATTCAATTTTGCTGTATGTGCTAAGTAGATTTCTGTGGCATTCAAAAGTCTCCGAAAAACGCAATGTGCCATGATAAAGTTATATTGTATTGTATTTACAGCCAGCCTCAATGACTCACACCAATCACGTTGGTGGTTGCACACACATTTCTAGATAACACAAGGTGGGTGTGTCAGAAGTCCGGCTGGGAGAACGTGTATAGGTGAAGGTTGCGTAAGACAAGCATTTGTTAAAATAATATATAAATACAGGCATAAAGAAGGGAATAAGTGGGCATTTTAAATACACCAGCTCCATTATCATATGTAATATAAAGGGCCGGTAAGAAATGTGGCTGATCTAGCTGATTACAAAAGGCATCAGAAACCGTGAGTACAACAGCGTTTGAAAGGGATAATAAATACTAAGTGGGGAGATGGGTAGTCGTTAGATAATTGACTGACTCAGTCTCATGCTTTGAGTCACAAAACCTTGAATCACCCACACATTCTTTGCTGAAACTGCGAAAGGGAAAGCCCACACGCTATAGATGATTCCGTTATGTCATGTGTTTCATGTCCCTTTTTTATACTTAAACCATACATAACATGTTGAGCTCCATCGTATCCATTTTATGAAATGCAAAGTTTTTTTCTAATTGTAAACTGAGCAGGCCTCGGCTTTACTGTCTCTTTACTGTAAATGATTAAAAGCTGATTCACAACCATTTCACAATCACAGAATATAGATGAACCACCCATTGTGTTTTCAACTGCCATTCCAGATCCGGATGTATTATGTTTTATGGTATGCCATGATTCAACAAGCAATATACACCCACCAAGCTCTTAATTCGGAATGCATATAAAATAAGCACAAAAATCAGTGTCAAAAGGCCTGCCTTTACAAAGATGAAAGTTCTGACAATAAGGTTATTTTGAGGTTTGGGTAGAAGCAACGTATCTGTTGATCAAGTTCGACCTGTTTTCCCCAGTGTGCAGGTATGTCATTTCAAAGGATTTGGACGTGACGCTTTACAGTGCATGTTGGCTCAAGTCGTGGTATGCGATATATGATAAAATTATGATGAAGTGAGGCCAATTTTTATTCCTGACCACAGACTAAATCACTTTACCTGATATTCTTTTTGGAGAGAATAAGATGGCTATCATGGTAATTTACGTGCAAAATGAAATCTATTTTCAGTAGTCAGTTGATTAGTTAGAGTAATACATAAAGAGATTGACATTTTCAGCAGACTTCCTGTGTTTTAGAAATGAGAAGAAGCTGCGGTGAATTATGATGAACACAGCAAAGGCAGCGTTGTTTATCATTTCATGCAGCCAGAACTGGAGAACTGTACTGTATTCAGAAAAAAAAAATCACGTCATAAAAGGAACTTAAAAAAGCTAAACAGTCCCACATTACACCACTTAAGTAAATCCGTTCAAAATCGTCTCTCTGTAGAAAAGACAAACACCTCCTCGAAGTAGGTAATAAGCAACACACGTGCCGGTTCGTTCTCATAAAGCTGCGATTCCGACGAAATCTATAAAACCCAATTCAAGTGAAGTTGGGACATTGTGTAAAACACAAAAAACAGTATGAAATCATTTGCAAATCCTTTTCAAACTACACTATATGCAAATGAATGAACCAAATATTAAATGTTGAAACGTGTTTGGGAACTTGAGGGGACAAATTGTTGAATTCTTTAACATTCTCGCTCAATGTACAACTTCCATTGGCCAACATTACAGGTTCTTCATTATATTTAACACCTCATGTGCAACCCCATCTTCAATGGGAGACAGGTCTGGACTGCTGGCAGGTCAGTCTTGTAATCGCACCACACTGTTGTAACGCATGCAGAATGTGGATTGGAATTGTCTTGCTGAAATGAACATGGACCCTGAAGAAGACTTTGCTGGATGGCAGCATACACTTTGTTGTTCCAATGGTGCCTTCACAGATGTGCAAAGGCCGCTTTTTCATTACAGGTTTCAGAACCACCACGCCGTGCTCGGCCATGGCCCTCACTTGGCCTGGCCTGGCCTCTGTTGCTTCTCCATTACAAAAGGCAATCAGTTGGGGTGGGATTGGAGCGGGATCAAATGAACTGTGCAACCCTCCACTGCACATCACTCGCAGTATTTCACAAGTGGCCGAGTCTCAGCTAGTGGTTTTGCTGTGATTCAAAATATGAATCGCAGGTACATGATGTGGCGACGGGCCAAATTAAGCCCATCAAATGCTCAGAAACATTCACAGAGACGAAAAATTAATTTCCGAGTTTAAACAAATGAGACGCAACTGTTATAAAAATAAAGTATATGCAGCGCAAAAATACTCAACCATATTTCAAATGTACCTGTGGATAAAACACTGAAGCTTGTGGGTTTTTTTTTTCTTTGTTTTGTTGGGGTTTATTTTGCCAGTGACGAAAATGTCGCCATATCGAATTCACTTGAATAAGTGAGTTGATGAGAGGTAGTCCTGTCTTTCAAAATATCCCCATTTGTGTTTATTGGAGACCACATCCTCTTTCTGTTGCAACCTGTGTGTTTCTTGACTGGCAATGTGCAGTTTCTGTCTGCCCTAAAGAGGAAAGTAGATTTACCACAACAATTTCAAATGTGGACTTGTCAGACCACAGCAGGCATTTTCACTTTGCGTCGGTCCATCTCAGATGAGCTCAGGCCCAGAGAAACCGGCGGTTTCTGGGTGTCGCTCTACTTGGTAGAGTTTAGGCAATGGTTTTTGGAGGTGTTTCTGAAATATGTGGCAATATAGTTTCCGTGATGAGGCAGGGGCACCTTCGGCATCAAATGTCATGAGCATTCAATGCTGGTTTTCAGCCTTGCCTCATCACGTGCAAAGACCTCTCCAGATTCTCAGAATCTTTTGATGATATTCTGGACGGTAGATGAAATCTCTTAATTCCTTGCAATTGCACATTGAGAAACATCTGCCCGTAGACAGCTGGGGATAGGCTCCAGCATGCCTGCGACCCTTGTGAGGAGAAGTGGCTCAGATAATGGATGGATGGATGTTCTTTAACTGTTGGACTATTGTATTTGCTCATGTGGATGTTCACAAAATGGTCAACCTCGCCCATCCTTGCTGATAAACAACTGACATCATTTATACCCAATCGTGACACTCAACTGTTTCTAATTAATCAGTTCATCTGTGGAATGTTCCAAACAGTTTTTTGTAGTTGTTGTATTTAAGCATTCCTCAACTTTGCCAGTCTTTTGTTGCCCCAGTCCCAGGTTTTTGGGAAGGTGTTGGAATATAATAATAATAATAGTAATAGTAATAATAATAATAATAAGAAGAAGAAGAAGAATAAGAACATTAATCAGTTTGAACATTAAATAGCTTTTGTTTATAGTGTTTTCAATTGAATATAGGTTGAAAATAATTTTAAAATTATTGTATTCTGTTTTAATTTACACAATGTCCCAACTTCATTGGAATTGGGGTTTGTATTACATGTATGAACCTACTTTTACCTCACTTTGTTTCTTGTTAACTATGAGGATAAAGAGTACAGTACATGAGCCAGAGCATCTCACATAATTCCTCCCACATGTGGCCACCAAACAGAGGGAATGAATTGTTGAAGTAACGTATACATTTGAATGTACCCCCGAAGTTGATTTAACATTTAGAAAGCAAGAAGGCCTTTGCATACATTTAAATAAACATGGTGGACAGACAGAAGAGAGGAAGGGAGGTACTACCTGCTCGGGATGCTGCCAGCCTTTTATCTCAGCCACCGTGTTAAAGGAGTCGGCATCTGGGAGCGTCTTGGCGCCCATTGTAAGTCTGACGGTGATCCGCTGTCCCCTCTGCGCTATACGCCACATCAACTCAGCATCCTCCATGGTGATACACGCCGTAGGGATGCGCTTCACACCATCCTGGTAGTCTTGCCAACCTGTGTGAGGACTAAAGAAGTACAGGCCAAGATAGATCAATTATTTTGGTTGATAGGAGAGACAGCACATCTATATCGACAAGGTCACCTATTAATTGAGAAAGGAGTGATAGATCGAATGAGTGTGGCTACGGCTCCGAATTTTGATGCCTCAGAGGCACCATATTCACGGTATGCCACTGTCATGCCATAGCTGACAAACGGCTGGTTGAAGACTACGATCCTTCCTGAGGCCTCGGTGGCTCTGCGCTTCAGTTCCTCAAATGACCCAACAACCAACACCTCTGCCTCGATGCCTTCAAACAGGGATAAAAAAGAAGAAGAAAAATAACGCATGTTAAAAATGCACTGCAATGAGTGTTTTATATCAAAGATCTGTCCGTATTAAGGAGGCTATTTTGCAGGGTCTCTATAGAAAACAGGTGAATAACAGTAGAACTACTCTGCCAAAAAATTATTAGAAGACTGGTGAATGTTCATTAAATCCAGTAAATGCCACTATTAGAGGAAATACAGAAATCAAAATCACTATCATAATGAAGTGTGGCTGACCTTCAGGTGGCGTCCCTACACTGCTTCCCAGACCTAATATAGCCAGATTCTTGGTCCTTGGCAGCGTCATAACTGCACTCTCCTTTCCTCTGACCCAGTGTGGGATTTTCACTGGTTCTGGTGACAAAAAACAGAAAACAGACAAAAAAAATGTTAATTGTTCATTTCCAAACAAGAAGACACGAGATGATGATCCAGGAAAGCAATCTTTCTCACATAGCAGAACTTTTTAAAAGGCGGCTAATATGCCTGCCTCCAGGTTTGTGATGTTCATGCTTTGGGATGAACATTAACACAGGATTACTCACCCAGATGTACATCCAAATTATCCTGCATCATCGCTTTGTACATATATTTGATAGCCATCTCCAGGTCAAGTGAGCCACTGACACGGTTCCCGATGGTGTCGGTAAAGTCGGCGAGGCGTCTGTAAGAGCGGTTCTGCGCAGCTCCAAAGACAGCCAGGTCGATGATCCGTTTGGCCACTTCTGCGTAGCCTGCCACTTCTGCTGTCACGTCTTGAGGTCGCACAATAATACACACAAATATTCAGCAGGTTTAGTCCATCAATTGTGATTCCCTTAAAACACCGGTGTCAAACTACAGGCCACGGGGCCAGCTCTGGCCCGCCACGTAATATTATGTGGCCCACTAAAGCAAATCATGAGCTTCTATTTCATGTTTCTAAATTAAATCTATACCAAAATTGCAAATTGTTTTCATATTGCAATGTACTTAAAGGATATTCGTTATCATCGTAGACAAAAAAACTTTAATTGACTTTTAAATTTCAAAACTAGTTATATAACTATCAATTTGTTGTATATATGTAGTAATACTGCATGGAAGTTATAAATCTATTTGGTTTTACAGTTATAACTGTGGAAAACCAGAACTGGGTCAAAATCACAATAAAGTGTGTTCATTGGCCTCTTCAGAATCACGCACTCATTATAAAAATGTAGCAGAGGATTTCTTTTTTTTTTTTTTTTTCCAAGATGGCGGCGCGCATAGACGCAGCAGCTAACGGCTCTCCTTCCCAGTGCTCCTTATTGCTTTTTATTTGTGTTTGCTTGGTCTTATTGGCACCAACTGAGGCACAGTATCAAGGACATCGTGGACATTGGATATCGATGCGAAATAACCATCACAGAGGAATTCTGATTCTGATTCTGATTATACTGTGAGTGGCCAAACATTTGCAAACATACCAGTATATTGACAAACCTGATGTGTTTCCTTCATTAATAAATGTTTTTTCATTGGATGGATGTGATTTAAGTCAGACATACTGCTCTGCTAATTAAAAGTTATTTTGATAATGTAAATGTCATTTTCATTATGATTATGAACATTTCGCATGTGAACCGTCTGCCTTTTGAATAGCAGGGAAGAAACCCTCTGATGTTTTCAGTGATATTATGACCAGTTTTTGTCTTTTTTCGGTGGAGGCGAAAATGTTGCAAAATAAATATTTACGCAGGATTTTTTTGAAATTGTGTCTAGACTCTAGAGTTGGATGTTGTCAAGCATAGCATGGCATATTTGTAGCAGTGAAATATCAATTGATATATCAAGAGTGAAATTAAACAACCAAGTAAATCTGTTTGCATCTGCCTATTTTTGAAAATGTGTCTGAGAGTTAGATGTTTTGTGTAGACTATGTTTAGTTATGTGTTCATGTGCAACATACACACAGTGGAGTTAGGAAGTGTTACCTTGACAAGGGAAAATACGTTTGTTTTTGCGTGCCCACGTTTTCCCTCTAAATCTCTGCTGTGCTATCAAAAGCCGCACTTAAAATTGGCCAAATAGTAGATGGGGTGTGGTGTAGAGTTTGTTACTTGCATGGCCGTCCCTTTAAAACAGGCTAATTTCAGCAATTCACAAAATCAAGAAAGTAAATTATGCCGCAGGTTTTTTTTTTTTTTATCCTTGAGGTCATTTGACGAAAACTTGCCATACGGATGTCACTAAAACGCCCGGAAGATGTCTTAAACTCTGGGAGAAAACAGCATGATTTGCCATCGTTTAAAATGAATTTCCAAGAACAGGCCTCATTGAATAAATAACTTTTAAAAGGGGGCTATGAGGTACCTTTCTGAGCAGTTCTGTTGAATTCATATCTGACCATTGTTGAGTTTTGGGGTCGCCCATCCAGGGATTTCAGCATGAAAATGCACACAAGGATGGAGAAGAGGAGAGAAGATTTACCAACCCGTGCCATCTGAGGAAAGACATTTGGAACAATTATACATGAGCTGTCAAAACGAAATACGGAAGAAAAAAAGCCCTAAAAAGTTCTTACATGCCTTGGTAAGAGACTTACAGTATGTCAGTAAGAGGAACTTGCTCTTACTGCAAATAAGTTTAAAGTTTCTCAATCAATCACTAAGAAGATGTAACGAAAGTTATAACGCAACGACCAAATAAGAATTGTTGCTATTTCAATTTATCTAATAAATCAAGATTTTCTAATGATATTAGTCTATGTAAGGTCGGCAAGGATAAACCAATGAATGGAGGACGATGAGCTAACAAATCGGCAAATTTACAGTTTGAAAAATGCTATCATGTTTGATTTTAAAAATGAGTGAAAGAACACAAACCACTCATGTCAGAATAGCAACTGTAACTTGTGTTTTGGGGGACTGCCTCCTTCTTGAGAGTGACCCCAAAAATGACAAAACAGACGTCAATAAACCCGAGGAAGTATTCCCGTGATTCCGCTTGCCTGGAGATTCCAAACTTCCTGTTGAGACACTTCCAGAATAAAAGCATGTTTTTTGTTATGAACCCTCCGCAATAAAATGTCACGCAATGAAAATACTTCTGGTTTAGAAATAGAGAAAAATCTAACGAAAACCACCAGTTAGTGACTTCGTGGAGCGAGGAAGGCATATAAATAATTAAATAAATAAATAAACAAACAGATTCGGAAACCATCCAATATTATTTTATCTATATTTTTTTCCATCAAAGATGTGTAAATATTTTTGTTTGTTTCAGCACGAAAATCAGTTCTATTTCAAAGTACAGTTGAATATCTTACGTCAAAGAACATTTACCACTCAACAAACTTGTGCTTTTACTATCTAAAATGGGTTGTTTGGAGTGACCTTCACGTGCTCTTCCAAAAATTTACCAATTTGTAAATTCTGTGTCAGTTGGTCAACATTTTATGAACTAGAGGTGAGGAGAGCGCTGGCCGGCAATTTTATTCCACATTTCCCCGTCCTTCATAGGAAGATATAATGAATTTTCATCACCGTTTTCTGAAGAATTTTAGGTTAGTAAAAAAAAAAAATGCTGTACGGACCCCCTGAGATGCCCCCAAGGAAAATAATTCCTAGTTTGGTTGCCAATGGCGTGTTGCTACATTTCTTCCCCCCCCCCTATACATCGTTCGGTTTGTGAAAATAGGCCACAATTTGTTTCCTTTCATTTTCTGCTGGCACTTGTAAGTCAAAGCAAAACAATGGTATAACCCTGCAAGGATATGATCTAACCATGTCAATTATGAAACTCAATAAACACATCATTTGAGCAACAAAGCTTTCACATTTGTTCGTTCTCGCTAATAAACATTGGACATTTTTTACCAGTCACTGCCTTCACTTTATGCTCAAGCTCTTCAACAACAATAAAACCACCACTGTGTGGAAAATGATATTTCTCAGCTTTTATTGAATGTATTCAAGAAAATTGCATATATCTGGTTTACTAACAATTAATTGAACCAGCATATAATAAAACATACATTTGAAATAATCTGATCAGTAGGAACAAAGACACTCAAAACAAAACTGTACATTTTACATACTGAAATCGAATATAGTCTAAAATAACATAAATTAATACATATGTGATGGAATCATCACAACATAGTAGACGATCCCAAATGAAAGTTGCAAAAGCTAAACTGTTACTTTGATTACCACAGGGTGTGTTTGCATTTTGGGGCTTTATTTTGTTTTTACCCTCAGTTTAAAGAAAATTACAATTATCAATGTGGTTCTTCATAGCTAAATCTATATGACATCTTTTTGAAGAATCACTCTCAGCTCCATCATATGGTGTCCTTATAATCTTGATGACAGTAAATCACAGAGGGTTAATGTTCACATCAGTTTCTTCCAGCTGTGAAATGCCAGTACTAGCGTTCATGGGGAAATTTGAAAAATGCATGGGAGCAGTTTTCTGCATAACAGAACAAGAAATTTCAGAAACGTTTTTTTTTTTAAATTTCTGACAAATGAAGGGAGGTATTGTATGCAGTAGAAAGGAAATAAGTTTTAATTCTGTGCAAAATTGCAGCAAAACCTTTGGTAAAAATATGGTAATATTTCAATTTCAGAGCCTTTTTTGGAGGTTCCATTATGAGGCAACTTCTGCAAACAGAAGTCTAACAAAAGAACTGCTCCAAAATAGCTTTCCCTCAATCCAAAAGCAATCAGAAAATGTGCTTTGCCATGCAATTAGCACCAGACGAAATGCTAAAACATATATAGATAAAACAGAAGACCTATAAAGTACTGCATTATTACACTGGAAAACTGAAGTGGTTGTTTTAGTAGCCTCTTTTACTGAAAAAAAAAACCTTATTGTGCAAAAAAGGCTCTCAATGCTGTCACGAGTCAAACCTGTTATTATAGCTACATACAGTTGGCAATTGCAATGGAATGTGGTTTGGCTTTGCTTGCTGCACTCAGTCATAGTCCTGTAAATATTACGAATGTTCAATGCTAAGTTGACATACTGTGTGTGCAAAGGCATTGGGAATACAATGCATATACTGAAAATGTTTTCTTTAAAATGGCTTTTGGGTCAAAAATCTGAAAATATAACATACACAAACAAGCTACAATTTCCAAAGACAACATGATATTGATTCGTTACAATATAAGATTTATGAGAAAAACAAAGTTATGTACCTGCAGAGGAACCCAATCTCGTGTACCAATACTGGACAGAATATGGAATTACATATTCACTAGTCATGACAACAAAAAACATTCGAACAGTCAGCAAAAAGCACTAAATGAAATGTAACAACACATGAAATCTGACCTCGACCAAAAAAGGGAAAAAGCGTTTAACGTGCGTTTCTTTGGACTACTAGTACCATTTTATGACATCATTGAAAACACAATAAAGGTGTCCTACTTTTTTTTTTGTTTAAGTTAACTTCCTCATGACTGTTTAGCCCAGATGACACCATAGCGAGTCATCTTAGATAGGCAGAGTGGGTTTAAGGCACAGTGTTGAATAGACTTTCCTTGACTAGAATGGCTGTGATCCTATGATACTCTTGAGACAATTCCACTCCTTAGCCAGACTGGAATGATATGAATACATTTGACAGACGGAGACAGAGAAGTAAAAAGATAGCGGACGGGAGAGACGAGCAGGGAAGTTTGATGCAGTTGAGCATCTGAAAATAAAGCTGATATTGAGCCGTTCTCAGTCCGAACTGGCAAGTGATGACATCGAGTCACAGTCTCAATCGGTCAGTTCAGGCATAAAACTCCTTGGTTGGTGCTTTGTGGTAAGCTGTTGTGGAAAGTTTGGTGTCCCCCAGGTCGTAGCTGCCCTCGTCCTTCTTCTTCATGCGGTAGGCCAGGAGGACGAGGAGGAAGATGGCACAAAGCAAGCCGACCACCACGCAGGCTATCACCGCTGGAAGGGCAGAAAGAACCATGATTGGAATGTTGTATTTTGTATATTTGTACATTTTCCAGAAAGTGATTGCAAGTAAATGTGTGCTTACCTGCTAGGACCTCCGTTCGCTCCCACATGCTCTCGGATGTCACAGCATCAGGAGAGTCAAACATTCTGCTGCCTTGACCCACGAGAATTTCATTTGTCAGAACGTCACTTGTGTCTTCAGGGCCGTCATCTTTGGTGGCGGAGGAGTCGTCCCATCTATCCAGGCTGTTGTCTTCGTCGGCTTCTTTGATGTCCTTGCCCTTGGAGGTGGAGCTGGGAGTGGGAGCATGTGTGAACCAGTCCGCTGTTGGGACATTACCTGCCACCTAAAAGGAACAAGCAGACATTACAAATGAGTTTATAACGCAGGAATGCCCAAACTTTAATATTTTCGAGCCACATTTGCTTTTTAAAACGGACGGATGGGCCAGGTTGTTAAAAAAAAAAATGTAAACGTGTAAATGTATATGTAAAATAGTTAATTGCATTGCTAAAATAACCTTTTTGATTTTATAATCAAGATAAATTTATTAAAAGCCATATGTTGCATGAAAATACATGTAAAAAATTTGTGTTCAACTTGTATTTTTGTATTTTATTATTTACAAGAAATCAATTACTTAGATAAATAAATTAAAAAACAACTCATACACAATATTGTTATATAAAAAACACTTCATTTTCATTTTTGGTTTCATTCATACTTAATAATTCAATAGCCAATTATTGTTCTAAAACAAACGTTAAATGTATAGTATATTTATGTTTTAACTCTTATTTTCTAAATCAAACAATTGTTTATAATAACGAAAGCAAAATTCAAGATCAGCTAAATTCTTGCAACAAATTACAGATTTGATCATGCAAATGCGTGGTGGGCCACATTAAAGAACGTAGTGGGCCGTATAGGGCCGTATGGGGCCATATGTTGCCCAGCACATCACCAGCACAAGTGTGTTCTTACCTCCTCGTCCTTGGTGTCCACACTGATTGCAGTTGTCTCGTTGTCCATCACCGTGTTGGGATCGCGGCGGTCAGCTGCTTTCGTCGGCTGATCGTGAGGAGAGTCTGCTGTTGACTGAGCTGGAAGCTTTTCTTCACTCTTGTTCGAGGTGACAAATGTGGTGAAGATCGCCGTCTCGGTCTCCTCTTTGTCTAACAACAGATTTGGGGTAGGAGTAATTTTTCTGGAGTTTGACCTTTGACCTCCACGTGTGCATAACTATTTAGCATTTGATTTTCGGGTTAGCCCAAATAAAAGGCGTCATACATCTAGAAAGGTATAGCATATTGATGTGTTTAAGGTTGAGCGAGAGAGGAGGTGATTTATGAAGCAACAAGGCATGGAGGAGTGTGTGCTCAATAGCATCATGCTAATGACTTGGGCGGCCATTATGGCTTATTCAATTGAACTGCTAGTGTGGAATTGACAGTTGATAAATTGGTGACTGATTGCGTCTTGAAACAAAAAGCAGTGCATAATTTGGGTGTAATCAGCAGAGGTACTGCTGATTACTAACAACGAGTTTGGGGGCTGAAGAATCAACATGATGTCAGCTACAGGGAGTTGAAGTACAGTCCATCCAAAAAGATCCCCTATGTTGCAATAACTATCCTCACAGGGCAACATTGGAAGTAAATGAAGCGCATGGCATATAACAGATTAATTGTTTTTGTCATAATTATTAATGATTAGAAAGGAGTGGCACGACTGGTCAGCACGATGGCCTCAGAGTTCAGAGGTGCAGGGTTTAGATTCCGGCTCCGGCCTTCCTGTGTGGAGTTTGCATGTTCTCCCTGTGCCTGCATGGTTTTCCCCCGGGTACTCCGGTTTCCTCCCATGTTCCAAAAACATGCATGGCAGGTTGATTGGACACTCTAAATTGCCCCTAGGTATGAGTGCGAGCGCGCATGGTTGCTCGTCTATGTGTGCCCTGCAATTGGCTGGCAATTAGTTCAGGGTGTACCCCGCCTACCACCCGAAGATAGCTGCAACCCCCGCGACCCTAGTGAGGACAAAAGGTACAGATATGGGATGGATGGATGGATAACAAAATACTTTTTTCCAGTCATATTTGTGCTTGTTTATTAGTTAGCAAGCTACTTCAAAGGTCATGTAGCAGGACGAATACATGCATATATGATTTTGAGGGCATGGACTGTTCCTCCAATGGCAAGCCTACTCAAAAGGTGTAAATAAATCCTGATCTCTTCACCATGATCTTGACCAGAATGGTGATTCTATGGTACATATTTTGTGCAAATTGTAACTGTTCTACTACTCAGTGGGGTTCCTGTGTCAAAATGATTACTTTGAGCAAAGAAAGACTTGTGCACCGTACTGTGAGAGAGAAGCTCATTTTGGCATTAGAAGGCATTCAAATGTGTTCTCTGAGTGTTTATAGCAAGGTTGCGTAGATACCTGATGTTTAAAACGCCCATATTTTACAAAACCATAATTGCTAACAATGATCACACGAACTGCTCGAGCATATTTTCTCTTGGTGGTGGTGGTTGGGGGAGGAGGGGGGCGGGGGGTGATGAATCATGAATAAAAGGTGAAAAGTAATCTGCTGGCTTCAAATAAAAACTTCACCTCGTCCACATCACCTTGGAACACCCACAATTGCCTCACCATACAGCACAAGCATTCATCTGATGTGTGAACAAGTCGAACAAATAATAACAGCACTTAATGGGTGAGGTAAAAAGGCCACACCTGACAACTGGCAATAGCGCAACCAGACAAACACAAACATTTGATGATGAACACTTGAAACGCACTAACCATGATTACCTGAACAAATAAATAACAAAAAAAAATTGGGGGGAATTTGTGTTTTGTAGTTTACAGCAGCTTATTCTACCGTTGCCATAGACTCGAGCTTCTGCTAGCCGCCCAAGTGACTGACAACCTAATTATGTGGAGGAACATTAAAGGCAGCATTGAGTCCAGATTTTGCGATTGTGCGCACACGTTCCTGAAGCTCTCTAACCTGTGTTACAAATTGTCTTTTTTCTTCCTGTTACGTATAAGACTGTGATCATTATTCACTAAAGTAAACCAAACACGAGGATCAACAGCAGAATAAAATGTTCGGTGGTCCCACATCCCACAAAATGTATTTGCCTTCCAAATGGGGCATCATTCAAAAGAAAAGTATACAGGTGGTGTAACTAAACGCAGCTATAAGCAGAGAAATTATCTACCAATGCATATTTTCAGACTTTAGTAATTGTACGTTTATTTTAAAAAAAAATACACCTTAAGAAGTCACTCAAAATCAAGCCCACACCCCTTACCATAGTCTCCGGATCCAGATCCTGATCCTAAGTCATCCCCATCTTCATCATCTATCGGGAGGTCACCTGATGTTTGACCATCTATGTAAAGGTCATCTCCTAAGAATGGGTGTGACTGGGAAGAGACCAGCATCTGAAAGGAAAACAAAATGATGTGTTAATAAACAGTGTCATTACTCACTCAATGAGAACTATTAACAAAATGAAAAATAAATTAAAAAAAAAAACACTCAAATTCATTGACTACAGTAAGTGACCTTTGGTTTCTGAGAATGTGTCAATAAAGTGATACCATAGTGAGGCAAGTAAAAGGAGGTCAAAGTTTGTTACAAGAACTGCACATGGATTCAATTCACATGCTGCTTCAGTGATTTGCAACAGGACCGATAACCGCTAAATCTGTTGCCATTTCAAGCATCGCAGGAAGAGGTAAAAGAGATAGGGCCCTTGTTTGGTAACTCGCAAAAAAGCTACATTTATTAGCTTGTTGTTGGCAGCATTACCTTAGAAGAATGCTGCATGATAATAAACCTGAGATTCAGTAAGATGCACACAACCTCACACAGACAAACACATTCACGTGCACGCAGATGAATGTGGCCCATTGAGACGTGAAGTATGCATGTCTGGTATGCATGCTATGCTTCCACTAACACAGGTGCGAACATGGATGGATCCTGGCAGAAGAAAGGGAAGGGAACTTCTTAAGAAACAGGTGCTGAGAACAACCAACACGGCCATAAATTTTGCTGTGATTCAGAGCGCAGCAATTTATTATATTACACAAAGGAAATGCGTATGGTCATATTGTGGTTGAAAAAGTCACACTAAAGATACTTTGTTTATAAAAGACAAGTTCATGGTTAGTGAAACTGGCATGTAAAAAAAACCAATGCAAAGAGTAAATAAATTTTAAATACTTTTGAAAAAACTGAAAAGCTCAGACGTGAAGAATGTGACAAATTTAAAGCAGAATATTAGGATAAGATCGGGTAAATTTCTGCACATTGTGTGAAATTGATTGCTGAATTTGTCTTGGAAAAAAATGAAGTAAAAATGGGGACACCAATGGGTGCCAGCAAAGGCGCTGTTGAGTCAGTCTCAATTACAGTTTGCCATCTTAAGAAGGACAACATGAAAGCAGCAGCAGTAAGCCACACTATGGCAACACTCAGCACTAAAGCCAAATAAAGGCAAAATATCGGCCGATCCGACAGAGCTGATCAGATCCGTGTAAAGTTATAGTGGGAATCAAACACACTGCACCTGCAAAGATGTCAGGCGAATACACCACTACACGTCAGTGACCACTAACAATCAAACTGGTCAATAGCAAATTAAAATTAGAGATGGGTTTATACTTCACTAAACATATTTTTGAAGCCGATTTAAAAAAAAATCTCTTTCCTTTTTTTTTCTTGCAAACCTGGTTTTTGATTGTGAAAATCTGATGAGTTACAGAAAAAAATAAACAGAATTAGAAATTAGTAATCCGTCTAGATACATTTACTAATAACATAAATGAGTTGACCAGTGCTATTAAACCATCAGCTATGAAAACTATACCTTTAAATATTTATGTCGTGTCATAAGAAATTGAGATGACATTTGAGGATTTTTTTTTTTTTTGCAAAAGTTTAAGTAGTAGGACCAATTGGCTTTGAAATGTTAAGTTATTTAACCGAAAAGCAAACAGCCTCTAGTCTGATGTGGTCTTTAGAATTTTTTTTTTTTTTGGAGTCAAAGCAGCTCACACGAGTAAGACGGACTCGCTGGTGTGGAGGGAACAGTTAAACTGTGGTGAAAGAAAGCAGGATTCCCTTTTATGGTGAGAAAAGCTCACCTTCCTGTGACCTCAGGTGCTTTCATCTGCTGAACAGCAAAAAGCGCCCTCCCAGCTTCTAAAATATCACACGCTATACATAAATATCACATCAACTAGACGGCAATGGAACGCCTACGTAGACCCACTGTGAGGTTGTGGGCTAAAAGCCAACAGAAGAAAACCACCAACAAAATAAAATACATTTCACGACCACGCTCCCGTGCCAGAGAGTCGCTATAATGCATGTTTACATGAAAATCAGACATCTGGAAAACATACATGGCGTCTCTCTCATACACACAATATATATCCATCTGGTAGCCTGGTGCTCTGTCATGATGAGAGTTTGCTGGAAATAGCCATGTCACAGCAGTAAAACACATATGCAGGCAACAAAGGCATGTGTGATTGGCTCACGGTAATGCATTATTACTGCTTGTAATAAATAATTTCTTTACCTTCTACCACTTGGTCTTATAGTTATTACAGGAAAATATTTCTCACATAGGCTGAAAGTCAATAATAATGACAGACACATGGTAGCATGGTTGTGTAACCTGGAGTGCACAGCAGGGCAGCAGCCCCAAATGCTGCTTCGTGTATAGTCTGTTTACTTGGGGTGAAACGAGAGGGGGGAAAAAAAATGGAATCGAAAAATCTTATTTGTTTTTTGCATTGAATCGAACCAAATCGTTCCGCTTGAAAAATTTAGCAACACACGTATTGAATCGTCTGTTATTTTCTTCGAGGGGAAAGGCCACATTGACAACAGCCTACTGACACGTTCCTGCGTATTGTGAAAGGACATCTAGAAACATTGCATAATACCTTTTCAAACTAAGCCAACCATATAGATTCTAATTGTAATCCCACTGACTGGAACCAAATGGAGTTGTTTCGCTTGAAAATAAACAGCCCTTGAAACATTTTGGCACCTCATGAATTGAATCAATGGTATTGGAGAAATGACCAGCACTAATGTTGACATATTTGTTATACTTCAACTTTTAATTACTTTGAAATGAAATGGGAAAATTTGATGATTTTTTTATTTATTTTTTTACAGATAATATACGGTGCTCTCTGATTGCCTCGTATGTGTGAGGTTGAGCTTTCCCCTTTAAATGTATTCCACACTTCAGATGGAATAAAACACCCTAAATATATCGGGTTTATTTATGTTGCAACATTTCTTTTACTGAAGAGGAGACTGAGGGCATCAAGACGCAAGTGGAAGTCTGCAAGAAAAAAAAAATTGTGACCTTTGCAGTGGTGTGAAATTTGACATTGAACACTCACTGTCCTGCTGCATTGAACGCAATGTTCTCTGTCCTGCAGGTATTTCATGTCCCACGAGACCCTGGGGGTGACTACACACTTCTAAATTTCTGAATGTGGGATTCTGTATCAGCTTTGTAAACACACACTTATGTGACTGGTACATACTGAGTTCTGAAGTACGACTTCAAAAACATGAAACCAATGCAAAACTGTGACATTGTTTCTGCACACGGGAATTATTTGCTATGAAGTAGACAGCGGATAAAAGTCTATGAACCTTATGTCCATCCATCCATCCATTTTCGAGACCGCGTACCCGATCTCAGCTGACTATGGTTGAGATTCCAGGCCACATCTAGACAAAACACTAACCAACACTGGACTAATTAGCCTTCTAATAACCTAACATGCATATTTTTGGGAATCTGTGAGAAAGTCTGAGCACACAGAGGAAACACACTCAAGCACAGTGACAATTTACGAATTCCACACGGGACCATAACGCAAAATTCAAGCCTCAAAAGTGTGATGCAGATGCTAACCACTAGGTCACTATGCGGCCTTTCTGATATTCCTTTTATTTATTGCTTTTGTTTTGGTTGGCAATAAATGTAAACTTGCTTTGCCTTAAGGGATGTACAGTACAATCCACACAGGAAGACCAAATAGACTAGACGTGGGATTCGAACTAAAACTTTATAATTGTGAGGCAGAGTGCTAACCACTATTTCACTGCGCTGCCCTGAATGTGGCATGCAAATCCCAATAAAACAATGGGAGCAGGTGTCCTAGTACATCTCCCAAATTGTGAATGTCCCACGCAGCTCCGATCTTGCCTAGACTAGCCCAGAAGGACTCATGGTGAGTCATCCATCCAGAAAATGACACAAAAAAAACAGCTCACATCCCGTCAAGAGCAGACATTCATCATTCACACGAGAACAGCATTGCTGGTCGACTAACCAGTAATTCTACAGCCACACATTTGCCAACTGAGACAGTTTGCATAATACACCATAACGGCCAGAAATTTTAAGACTGGTTTCTCTGGAAGTGAGGCGACGCAATGCTCAAACTCAAGCCTGTTGCTCCGCCATCAGATTTTTTTCCAAGACTGTGCTTTCGCGTTTAAAACCTGCAGGGCCTTCTATATACTGTAGGTGGGGAAACTTCATAAACTCTCTCTGGAGCTCCAGTCTCAGGTTTCAGCTGGCTTGCTTTCACAATACACAGTCCACGATTCATAAATACCACGTTTATTGAAAAGGGTAACTTGGTTTCACTGTACTTTAGCTGACTTGTATAAACAGGATCTTTAGGTCCCTGTTGGAAAGAAAAGCCGTTTCCAGGTGTTTTCCAGCTTTAATATACACATTCTCACACACGCACACACAAACACATAGAGGGCGAAAAGGTTGTTTTTTTTTTGTTAGTGAGGAAGAAAAAAATGGCCTGAGGCAGCATGTAGACGACACTTGATTACATTTAAAGCTTGATCCAACGTCTGACTGTGAAAGCAGTGGTCACGGTTTGGGGGAAAAAAAAAAAAAAGCAAAAGTAGAAAACAGACTATAGTCCTATGTGAACTTGACACCATCTCGCCACCTACACATGGACCAAGAAGGCTATGGCTGAATATTAGTCGGCCAAAAAATATATTTACTTAAATGGGCAAGCATTGGCTATTTTTCGTCAGAGGAGACAGATTAGAAATGTTTGTGGAAAATTAAAATGGAGAAATGCTGATTAGATACATAGATAGATAGATAGGTAGTCAAGTAAAAGGCAAACCGTACTTACCTTTTCACTTTTGAATCCAGGGACTAGCCCAACGAGGAACAACAACCAAAGAGTCCTCATCTCAATTTTCAGAGAGAAGGCGGTAACTGAACAAACTATTTTGAAAAAAGGGACAAAATGGAAATGAATGTGTTCAAATCAAAGTTCAAGTCTTTACAATCTATCGTAGTCGCGTTTCGGTCCGTATTATTCGACAAATCTGCTAAATCTTTGCTTAACGGCGTGCCGCAGCTGGACGAGTCGAGGTGTGGAGTCGCTCGCAGAGTCTGGAAAAGTTGTTTGGTCTGGAAAGGCAACGTGACGCCGCAGTGATGTCATGACGCAATTGCGTCACTTGAAGCGGAAGTTGGAAGCGTGGCCCACAGCGAAGGGATTTGTAACGAAAGATGACTAAAACCTAAATTATGCCTGATGCCTTACGTGAAAACTAAACACATTTTATTTTGTATCGTCGTAGTACGTTCTTGTAGTTAATTCATTTAAGTGCGCTATTTGCTATTGTGTTTTTTTTTAGTAAAAATTCCACCGAACTTCCCTGTCAACCATGTAAACACCAGAGGTCCTCAGAATGGGCCGAAATTACATTTATTTAAATGAAAATTGGATTGTCTGGTGCTTTTTAATCTTTGCAACAGTTACATCTTGTCCCATTAGTTGTTTTGTGCATTTAATACATACAATAAACTAATACATAAATTTCATAAATAATTCATTTTATTACCCATAAAATATACAGTGATCTCAGTACTGAAATAATTCATTGCAACTTTGACTTCACAGTTCTTTTTTATATGTACATTGCATCCCATCCAAAGAAAAGTTTTATTCATAGGAATCCACAAAATGTACATATTTCCAGTTAGATTCAAACTCTTCAACAAAGTAAAGCAAGAATTCCAAGCATGAGATTTGAGTGGGTCCTTTTTAAAATGACAAAGCAAGCAAACCACGCCGTATAATGATCAAACAAAAACATACCATTTTGTCCATGGTTTACTCAAGCCTGTACCTCAACAGTGGCAAAGTGCTTCTCATGAACGCTTCATTACTTACCTAGTCACAGATTTTACAGCTGCCTCTACACTTTTCCTCCCTCCAAAACTAATGAAGGCACAAAATGAGCACATATATATAGTAAAGTACACAAATAATTTATTCTTGAGACTAAACCATGATGGACAGATACACGAGGGCGAGGTTGCTCAATAATAAAAGAACCTGATGAAAATAATTGATGCTCTTTTCAAGAGGATAGGGAGTTGAAGACAAGGATATTTTAAAATTTTGATTTCAAACATTCACACAACTTCCTTCCTGGGTGACAGACTTGAAATGACAAGTGCGTTTTGAAAGATGCAGTGCGTAGAAGAATCTACCCCAACATTCACACGACCATCTAAAATAAAATAAAAACAAAAAATATATACTTTCTGCATCACCTCCAGGAAAACCAACCAAGACAACCTTCAAAACAAAGACTCATGTACACGTAATTGAAATTGGGTTAAATTACATCCGCATCTTTTGGTCCATGCTGGTTTAGCTTTCTTTTTTTAGCTGCTACCGTCCTTCCATTCGCATGTTATTGCAGTAAAAAGGTGTATGCCCATCGAGTGCAATCACTTGAACAGTGAGTCAGTGTAGCCTTGTATCACCTGGAAGGACACCTAGTGCTGGATGAGGTCGGGATGGGATGACTTAAGGCTCCTGAAGGGGCTTGTGTCTTCTTCTGCACTACTGAGCTAGCCCTGTGTGAACTTAAAGACACAACGTGTGCTTGTTTCACGTAGTTTCCTGTACTTCAGTATGTCTCTGAGTCAGAGTCATTGAGTTCTTCATCTTTGTAGAAGACATCGTGATGGCTGATGTTGTTGAAGCTGCAGTAGGAGCTGTGCTGGCCGCGCAACACAGGCAGGCTATCGAAGGTGACGCTCTTGGAGGGGCTGGTGGTGTAGTGGTTAATGGCACTGAAAGGAAGGGTAGGCGCCGAGGTGCAGGGGGACACAGGCATCATGGTGGCCAGGATGAGGGCGAGGCAGTCTGCCACATCTTTGTTGGGGGCGCAAGCCAAGGCGGGTGTGTAACCTGAGGGAATGACCACACACCAGTATTAATTGTAAAATGTGAACGAGTTTATCTATATCTAGACTGAACAATACATTTACCATTCTCATCAACCGCGAGGACACTGGCTCCCTTTGTGAGCAGCTCTTGCACCACTACCGTCAGGCCATTTCTTGCAGCTACGTGCAGAGGGCTTGAATGGAAAGGAGAACAAGGATTGGGTAGAAGGTCAGGTTGCAAACGGGCGGAAAATAATTTGTGAAATAATCACACACGTTGGACAATGCCCAGAAAAAATATTGATATTTCAATTAACTGAATAATTTGTTTGGTGAAGTAGTGTTTAGCTTCATTCCATGAGATAGGTATGACTGTGGGTGAATGGTTGGTTGTCTGTACAAGATGTGACCTGTGATTGATGGCCAGTCCAGGTTGTACCCCGCCTCTCACTCAAAGTCAGATAGCTCACCCTCAATGAGGTCAAGCGCAATAGAAAAGGGATGGAGAGATCGTTGACATATTTGTAGATTTTTGTGTTAAACTTTACTATATATATAGATAGTTTACCCTACTGTCTGCGAGCAGAAACATAAAAATTGTTGCAAATAATACGTACGTCTGTAAGGCGGCATTAGTTGCATTTATGAGGTTTCTGTCTGTAATCTTCTCCAATATCAACAAGGCACTGGTTTCATGTCCCTGGGAAAAGCAAGCAGAGTTTCATTGGTGCTAAAAACTTCCAAGTAACCAGGAAGTGACAAGTTGAATCATACATTATGCCTTTAGCATCCGCATGTGAGATGGCACCCAATTAGCTGCCTTAGCATGAAACACTGCCCTCTAGTGGTTATAAACTGTACTGACCTTACTGCAGGCAAGATGAAGCGCAGTGTTCTTCACTGCATCCTGAAGCGTAAGATCTGCTTTTGCACTGCTCACCAAGAGCTCTTAATATTAAGAATGGCACATATAAAATTAACTCAGTAATATTCTTATGCGTTTGTCTCTTAGGTATAATTCACTGACGTCAGGCAAAAACCGTGCATTTCCAAAAACGTCACTTCCATGGAAACCCCCAAAATGATGTTTGTAGAGCCATTAACATTATATAATTAAAGAGAGCAAGCCATTGTAAACACTTAACATTGGACAATAATTTGTTTAAAAAAAAAAAACAGACCCACATGGAGACTGACCAATATAAACGATTTGTTTAAAAAAGAAAAACATGAAATGGAACAAATTTGGACATAGGAGGTTTCAGCCTGACGCCCCGTGGTGCCTGTGTGCATCCAGCATACCGACTGCGTTGGTTTGGCCGTTCTCAGCAGCCATCATGAGAGGGGTCTTCCCTGTGGCATCCACACTGTTGACCTGAGCGTTGTGGCTCAGCAACAGCTGCAGACACTCAACATGGTCAGTGAAGGCCGCGGCATGCAGAGGAGTCCTGCACACAAAAGGGATGATACAAATCATGGTTTGAGAAAAAAAAAAAAAAAAAAGGTACATTTAGAGGGTTTAACTAGCATTTATAGTTACTTTAACAATCAAGATTGTACCTGTTTTTGCTGTCGTAGGCATTGACAATAACAGGGCCCATTGTGTCTATAAGCATCTCAGCAGCACCTTCATTGTCACGGATCCTTAGGAGAGAATTTATCTATTTATCAAACACCACCCGCCTGGTTTTACCACCTATCAAATACTGCAAGGATTGGATAACTTACACTGCACAGTGGAGGGGGGTGAAGAGATTGCCTTCTGCTTTTTGGAAAACCTCTTGCTCCAGCAGAACCTCTACACATGTATCATGACCTTTAAGAAAGAATCCCGGTTCATTGTCAAGCTGAGCAACTATTTTCCAAATATAGTGAAATTCATCTTTAATAAATTGGTTTCTTGTCTATCTGCTGGCCGCTCAAAATATTTCCTTACATACGAATGGCTCACTAAAATCTTTTGGAATTGGTGGGGGAAAAAAGAAAGGTATAGCATGAGAGTAGGAATTCCTTTCCTGAGCCGATACCTTATCGAGGGAAGTAAGTTTGGAGGAGCTAGTCGGGCTGGCATCGACACAACTTGGGCTCTGGTCTGGTACTTGTCTTTCTAGGAGGGTTTGGACTGTGTTCTGTGGATTTGCCCTTGTTGAAAGCTCAGTTTTTAAAGCTCAGCCTGCTTGCTACTTAGGAGATTAGTGAAAGTGTCAAAGTCCTTTAACCGTAATTGTTTTCAGAGAATTATTTACAGTAGTCACGTCTTTACTACTGAAATTGCATGGGTTAGTTATACAATGCATTCCTACAAATTTCGTTTGTTTCACTGCCATAAGTGTCAAACTGCATTCCAAGCTGAGAATCCCCAACAATAGAAAACATAAACATGACGAACTATAGTCGACATCATTTTGAATTCACAAACCATTGTAGCAGGACCAGTGCAGTGGCGTGTAGCCCTGGCTGTCTGTTAACACAGGAGGCGTTTCCACTGACTGGGCAGCATGCAGCAGGCCTCCCAATACACCAATGTGTCCACAAGCTGCTGCCAGGTGGATGGGTGTGCGGCCTTTACAGTCTTGCACCAAGAAGCTGGCGCTATGCTGAAGCAAAGCCTCCACACATTCCTCATGACCAGTAACAGCCTACAAATAGAATACAATTGCAAACGGTTATCTCTTGTTATAGATGACAGCCTGAAATGAACGAATTTTACAAAAACTTTCTTGACAATAGCATGTTCTATATGCACCCTCACGAGTCTAAATTCAGATATGAATAAACAGCAACATCCACCGGCTTTTATCCATCTCAGGAATCGGCCATTTTGCCACTTGCTGTTGACTGAAAACAACATCACTTTGAGTCAGGGCTCAGAAAATGACCAATCACAGCACACCTGGTTCTGGGTTTTGGTCATGTGACGTTTGGAAGTTGAGCCCTGAGGCAGCACGTGGCAAAATGGTTGCCCCTTGAGATGGATAAAACCAGTGGATGGTGCTGCTTAATTCATATTCAATTAACACACTATTGATCACCATACCATTTCCAGACTAGTGGGGCAGCACATATTCTCGCAAAAAAATGTTTAACTTGACTTCCCCTTTACAAAGGGAAAAAATGCAAAGTTACACTCACTCCTCTATGCAAGGCTGTCCTGCCCCATTTGTCTTTGGCTTCCACGCCAGCTCCTTTATTAAGCAAAGAATACACACAGTCTGTGTGTCCGCTTAGAACCGACAGCATCAAAGGGGTTCTGAGAATTTATACACACAAAAAAAGAAAAAGTTAAACGGATTTTACATAAGACTCATATTGGACCGTAATAGCAAATAATAAAACAAAAAAATGGCGACTTACTGTCCGTTACCATCTTGAATGTCTACTGCACTTTGAAGATCAGCATTCCCAATCAGCAAACGTAAACATTCTAAATGACCATTAGTAGCTGCGAAGGATTGATGAGTTCATTTGCATTATTGTGTAAGAGTTTATACGTTTCATAGCACAAAAGTAGACAGACTAAATGGTTTACTACGAGCCCATACCTGCAGCATGAATTGGTGTTCGCTTTAAGGTAAAATCCTTGACCAAGATGGAGGCACCTTGGTTTATTAAAACATCCACACACTCCACATGGCCCTTAAATGCAGCCAAGTCGAGAGGCGTTCGCCCTTGGCTGTTTCTCACATCCAAATCCAACAAAGACTGCACCAGAACCTCCATGGCCTGATGGTGACCATGGTACGCCTTAACAACCCAAAATAAACATCCAAATATTAGACTTTTGAAAGACAGGAAAATAAATGTCTTGAGTGATAAGGATTTGACTCACAGCAAGGTGCAATGGGCTTATGGGAGCTCGGACTTCAGAGTCATTGAGGATGTCTGTCCCTGAGGTTTCCATTAACTGACATTATGAAGAACAATGATCAAAAACTGAATTAAGGTATTTGCTTGGCTTTGAAGGTCAGGATCACATTGATGCACAAAACATTCAAATAAAGCATTTCCTCAAATAGTGGCCAAGCGCACTTATTCAAATGGTGAGATAAAATATTTACAGTATTTGAAGGAGGTTTCCATTTGACAGGAATAATTTACCTGACTAATTTAATACTTATGTAGAGGGAACATACAGAGGAGAACATGGCTGTTTCGGGGTAGAACCGGTACAATGGGAAAGGGGCAATAGATGCAAGCAGCCTGAACACTGCAGCCTAAGCAGATGAGCAGAAGCATTCTTGCAAAGTTACACCAATTCACGTTTACACTTGAGTAGCTGTAAACTAACATGGATTTTGTTTTCCCAATGTCTGATATTAATTTTATTTGTTTACATTTTGGCAGGTTCATCTCAGGCTAGGTTTCTGTACAAAAAGAAAAGAAAAATAGCCCTAGGGATTATTTGTAATCTGCCATAATTTGAGGATATCTCATTTGCACAGTAAAGAAAATTCACAAATTCTACTCACCGCATCTAGAGGGGTTTCACTTGCAATCTAGAATTATTGGGAAATTAAGCAGTACCTTTATCAATATAAGATAGTGAAATGGGTTTTACACAGCATGCAGTTAATAGTGATGCTCTCACCAACTCCAGACAAAGGCGATGTCCATATGCGGAGGCATAATGCACAGCATTGTAGCCCTGATTGTCCCGGATCCCTGGATTTGCATCATTTCGCAGTAAATATTCCAGGCACCTGGTGCAAAAAAAAAAAAAAAAAAGATAGTTTAGATATTAAACTCAAATATTTACTGTATTTTTTGGACTGTAAATCACAGTTTTTTTTCATAACTGGCAGCTCTTATGACTTATATTCAGAAGAGACTAGTATTAAAATCACTTGCACCTAAAATCCCGTTCCCTAATCCTATTTCCGAATCCAACCGGAAGTCGTTCGACCGCTGCTATAAACATGATTGGGCAATGGAAATTTTCTGTGTAATTCTGACCTCAACAGTTCTTGGTTTTGGGACTTAGGGTCGAGTACAATGAGTTTTTTATGATGCATTGTATTTTAACAGCCGATATTTATACTTCGGAGAAATTTATATTCCAAAAGATACAGTATTACACATCATGAACAAAAATACACAAAAACATCAGGTTTTACCACAAAAAAATGTCCACATTATTAACCTCCAATATACAGTAGTTGCTGCTCCTTTTACATATATAGAATTTTACAAAATGTTTACGAATTACATTGACATCACATTTGTTGCTTCACTAGAACGTGATAAACAATGCTTAGAGCTCAACTGACTTTCCATCGGTGTCAGAAGCGGCAGCATAGTGGAGCGGTGTGCATCCCCTCTCATCCAGGTCATTCACACTGGCCCCTGAGCCCACCAGCGCAAACAGACACTGGTAGTTACATTTGGCAGCAGCGTAGTGCAAAGAAGTCCTAGAAAGGTAAATGTTGTTTAGGTGACTAAGATAAACTACAGAAGCAAAAAGAACACCACAATTGAAGATCATCACAAACCTGCCAAAGCTGTCCTTTTTATTGAAGTCTGCCCCCGTGTTGAGAAGTAGATTGAGACATTCCAGGTTCCTGCGTAGATTTAAACAAAGGAGAGCATTGCAAATGATTGGCTTTTATTATTAGGAGTGATTAATTGACTGGATCAGTGGTTTAAAAAAAATAATTCAACTCAATTCAGCTTTAATAGCACACACCCTCCAGCAGCTGCAGCATGTAAACAGGTCCTTCCAAAATCATCAGGCGTGTCTATATCAAAACCTAATGAAGAAAGGATGATGAGCAACAGTACGCAACTCGAGTCAATAATTAAGTTTCTTAATGGAGTTACCTGAAGATAGAAGCTTTCGGCAGCAGTCAGAGAATCCACTGAGAGCAGCCAAATGCAGTGGGAACATACCGTGGACGCCTCGTCTGCAAAGAAATTCTCATGGTAAGGGTGTCTTCATTGAATAAAAAATATTTGGAACATTAATATTTCATAATGTGACTGGTATATTAGAATTTGTTGAGTCAAAGTATTGTTTAAAACAACATTAGATAAAATATGCAAAATTGTTAAACTACATCTCTGATTGATTGAATTGTGTGACCAGTACGACATTGGAATTCACACTGGTGCATAGATATTGGTACATGTTAAGATGTAAGGTGTCTAAAAACCTTAGGGGATTTAATCCTACAGATCATTAAGAATCATTTGGACCATTGCTTTTGTATCTTCCCTTGAACATAATTGGTGCATTTGTGGGCAGGGTCTACCCACTTGGCAGTGTCAGCTCTGTGGGCAATGAGTGTGTTGATGATCAGCTCGTGACCGTATCGTGCAGCAATATGCAGTGGCGTATTTCCATTCTTATCCTCACAGTCAACTTCAGCGCCTGAAGTGGGGTTGGTGGAGATCAAATAAAATCAAGCTTTTGAGCCAGAGTTATACAATTGCTTCCAACATGCAAACAGTTCTGGACGAGCTCACCGTTTTCAATGATAGCAAGAGACCTTGAGAATCTTCCATGGATTGCCGTCATGTGAAGAGGTGTCTTTCCATCCTTGCTCTAAATGAAAACATTTTGTTTGTTAGAAATGTGCAGCTTTTCGTAAATGTTTGGTCTCGTTCATGTTCCGGCACAGACATTTGTTGCTGACGGACGCAAGTTCACAGCCACAAACCTACAATTAATCACATGTTGCCAAGGATTTGTGATCCATTACAGCAAAGTGGCGCTGGCGGAGCTTGGACATCAACATGAATTGTGTGCCGACGAGCTGGCGTCTTTCTCGTGGATGCCTGCTGCCAGAGGCACCAGCAACCCAGCTTTAAGTTTGTGTTTTTAAGGGAATTAAACTTTTTCGTATCTTCCACTGAATTGTCGTGACTGCTCAGTGTTTAAGCCTCTCCAGCTAACTTAGCTTAGCATAGCTTCCTGCCTGTGTTACAGTGCTGAGCTGGGACGATTACTCGAGTAATCGATGGAATAATCGATAGGATAATCACAATTATTACACATCGCCGTAAATTGGGACATTGTCTTTTTCATTTTTTTGAGATCATGTGACACACCGAAGTCTTCCAACAGGAATCGGTGACAGTTTTGATTATTGACAGCCAAAACTGTTAGCCCGGTAAGAGAACTTCTCTTTACACGAAAAAAAATGTGAACACTAGAAATCTATCAAATTACTACGCAGATACTTTATTTTTTTTATGTGGACACCAGCAAATCAGGGGAGCGTATGTAACGTGACTAATAAAAAAAATTATTCTTATTCTCAGGGTGTGTTATTCATGAGAAATTACATC